>NC_134693.1:135756124-135848624 GCF_050947455.1 Rhinoderma darwinii
GTATGGTAATGCCCAGTTGTCAATTTATTCATACATTTCCAGGAGGAGTAACAGAGGAACGACACAACGCATAGGAAATACAAGCATTTACTAAATAAGACATGTCAGGCCAGATGATGGCTCCTCTTTTAACCCCTGCAAGGTCCTATTTAAAGTGACAGGTTGTCTTTTAGGTGACAGGTCCACTTAGGGGCCTAAGGGGTGTATAAAGGGAGCATTCATGTTGTCCCTGTCGTTCCCAGTATCCACTTTCTTTTCACAAGTGTTCATTAACAAACACGCAGGACGCACCGCGTCCCCTTCACACAGTCTCCCCATTGTGTCTGAGCATGCCGCATCCGGCCGGCCCCTCCAGGTATGAAACCAAATATTGTTTTGAATGCTTTCAAGAGTTTAAGTGCCATATCTGCAAATTACGTGAATCAACCTGAACCAGATAACAAGGCCGCGCGATCTGATGTCTCTTCTTCTATTTTTGGCATCAGACCAAACAGCAGAACTTCACAGATCTTTATCCTCAGACTAATTTAAGAACCGCAGATTAAAGATGCGCCATTTCTATCACATTAAAGTGTTGTCTACGCAGCTGCTCACAGAATACCAGTCTATGGATCTAAGTATAGACCGTTTTATAGGGTGGGGTGGAAATATTTTATTTGATAATGCCTCGTCTTTGAAGTTGCTAAATACGATTATAACAGCGGCAAATGCAGGATTGTACTGCAACCCTAAATAGTGGTTGAGGGGGGGGGGGGGGGGGGGGGGGTAAATGTCCATGTGCCCTATATTGGGGGTATGATGTCCATGTGCCCTAACAGAGGGGGGGGGGGTGGGTAGTAGTGTCCATGTGCCCTAACAGAGGGGGGGGGGTGGGTAGTAGTGTCCATGTGCCCTAACAGAGGGTGGGGGGGGTGGGTAGTAGTGTCCATGTGCCCTAACAGAGGGGGGGGGGGGGGTAGTAGTGTCCATGTGCCCTAACAGAGGGGGGGGGGTGGGTAGTAGTGTCCATGTGCCCTAACAGAGGGGGGGGGGGGTAGTAGTGTCCATGTGCCCTAACAGAGGGGGGGGGGTGGGTAGTAGTGTCCATGTGCCCTAACAAAGGGGGGGGGGGGGCTAATAGTGTCCATGTGCCCTAATAGGGGGGGTAATAGTGTACATGTGCCCTAATAGAGGGGGTAATAATGTCCATGTGCCCTAATAGAGGGGGTAATAATGTCCATGTGCCCTAATAGAGGGGGGGGGGTAATAGTGTCCATGTGCCCTAATAGAGGGGGGGGTAATAGTGTCCATGTGCCCTAATAGGGGGGGGGGTAATAATGTCCATGTGCCCTAATAGAGGGGGGGGGGGTAATAGTGTCCATGTGCTCTAATAGAGGGGGGGGGGTAATAGTGTCCATGTGCCCTAATAGAGGGGGGGGGTAATAGTGTCCATGTGCTCTAATAGAGGGGGGGGTAATAGTGTCCATGTGTCCTAATAGAGGGGGGCGGTAATAGTGTCCATGTGCCCTAATAGGGGGGGGGTAATAATGTCCATGTGCTCTAATAGAGGGGGGGGTAATAGTGTCCATGTGCCCTAATAGAGGGGGGGGTAATAGTGTCCATGTGTCCTAATAGAGGGGGGCGGTAATAGTGTCCATGTGCCCTAATAGAGGGGGGCGGTAATAGTGTCCATGTGCCCTAATAGGGGGGGGTAATAATGTTCATGTGCCCTAATAGGGGGGGTAATAATGTTCATGTGCCCTAATAGAGGGGGGGGGGGGTAATAATGTTCATGTGCCCTATAGAGCATATAGACAGGGGGCCTCCTAATGGGATAAACCCTTTAGGGCTGTGGTGAACATTACTTATCTGTACTACAAAGACCGTACATGCAGCCAAAGGCGGAACAAGTATTATTAGGGGCCCCGACTCCACCATGACCATCATAATCAGAACATGAGCTCAGACAATAGAAAGGCCTATTCTCAGGTTCTCAGTTCTCTGCACACCGCTGTCCACTGGATATCATTTGTTTAAATGAAAAAAAATTAACCAACTTTACAAATAGTTATGAATGTAAAAAAAAAATCCTCTACTGTTTTGTGTATACAGCTCCTATGCAGACTCATGTGTTTCCATGGTTACAGACTACAAACAAAACCTTTGTATAGTCTGATCCTGCAGACACCTTTGAAGATCGGCCCCAGTGCAGTATTCCTGCTATTCTGATGGTCCCTCACATTCAGTCTGTGAACACAACATCCTTGAGAGTAAAATATTTACCAGTTACTCACCTGGAAACGATTTCTTGAGACATTTTTTAATACAATACAAACATATATAAAGGAAGAAAAATGGAGAACGTTCCCGTCACTTTTATAGTCTGTTACTTGTGCGTCATCCTTGTGTTTTAGCATCAGCTGGGACTGACTGATGACATCACTACGCAGGTGACATCAACATTTGCCAAGCACCCGGACAAAAAAGGGAGTCTATTAGATACTTGGGTTAGCTGTCCGTGGACTGAAAAGGGATTATCGTATTTAATAAATTCTTAGGGTTTGTTCACACAGGGCGGATACGCTGCGTAAAAGCACACCGCGTATCTGCCCTGGTCGCCGAGGGATTTCCAACCGAAAAACCGCACCAAATCGCGGTGCAGTGTTTCGGCCGGAATGTCGGCTGCAGAAAACTGCACCTAAATAAAGTAGTTTTATACTTGCCCATAGTGACGCGTCCCTGTGCCGTACTGCAGCCCGGCCTCCTGATATGACGTTTCATCCCATGTGACCGCTACAGTCTGTGATTGGCTGTAGCGGTCACATGAGATGAAACGTAATCCCAGGAGTCTGGCTTGGACGCAGGAGCAGAGAATTCCGGGTAAGTATAAGATTTTTGTTTTTTCTGAGTTGCGATTTTTGCTGCGGAATTGCAGCTTTTCCGCCGCAACATCTGCCATTTGTTGCGGGGTTTTACCTCCCATTGAATTTATTGGGGAAAACCCGCAACAGAAAAGCAGCGATAACACAAATACAATTGACATGCTGCGGATTAAAAAGACTCACTGCAGGTCAATTTCGAAGCGGTTACTTATCATTTACGCAGCGTGTGGATGAGACTTGTTCAAATCTAATCCACTCTGCTGCTACTGTATTATGCTGCGGATTTCCCGCAATTAAATCAGTTGCGGAAAATCGACAGTGTTTCCGGCCTTCTACCGGTCGTTGCCCTGTTTTCATATATACACATATAGATAGAGAGCTACTAATCCACTGCATAGATAGACTGAAATGATACAATTCTACCTGCAGCCACCACTAGGGGGAGCTTACTGTATACTGTTTATTTATTGAGCTAAATGTATTGGTTGTATGCAGTGAGCTCCCCCTATTGGTAACTGCAGGCAGCCATAATGTTATAATTTAACACTCTATGCAGGGGATTTGTAGCTCTGTATCAGAAAAAAAGAATAATAATAGGAAATTAATCAACACAATATTTTCAGCCTTTAAAGCTCCAGTCATACAGCAGCAGCTATGATCGGTCTGAAGCGTACTGTGTCATTCTGCTCGATATTTGCTATGGTTTTCCTTTAACAACCAATAATTTATTGATCTATCGTTCAAAATCCATGAAAAATAATTTGATACATGTAAAGTCCTATGCCGATAAGATGGTGGAGATACAAAAACAATGTGTATGGTAACGCCTCCTTCTCCCAGATTTACTCTTTCTTGCCCGGATAATTTGGAGTAAATTCATCGGGAGACAGAAAAATGTGAAGTCCTCGGACAAGAAAGTTTTTAGGAGTTGAGGATTCTGGTTTTCATCTCCACTTTCTTGAAGGAATATTTCTGGTTCGTCCTCTTGTCTGTCAGAATGTACCAGGTGCCCCAGTAAATGCCGTTAGTGACACCTCTGTATCGCCCTTTGTGATACTTTCCATTTAAATTGGCTGCCAAGCAGGTGTCGAACCACCAGCCTGACCCGTAATACGTGCCACAGTTGCCCGATGGATAATTATCATTGTCACTGTCATAAGTTGTGAAATGTTTATGGTCATGGTTGTAGTTTCGACTGTAACTAAGGGCATTCCCGGCATTGCCATGGTATTCCCTGGCAGTCAGTCGGTACTTGTGCTGTTCGCTGGCAACTTTGAACTTCCTGTAGATGGCATGGCGTTTGACACCGTACCAGTCTTCAAGTTCGATACGTAGGGTATGTTGTCCCAGCCGGGTGAGGCTGTGCAGGTTTTCATTACCCAACCAGTGCTCCCCTTGTAGGCTGCCGAAACCTTGTTTATAATCTTGCCACGTGCAGTTGAAGTCTACAGCGCCGTCCTGTCGCCTCTGGAAAACCGTCCATCCTCCTCCATCGGTGACCATATCACAGTAAGCCTGGAAGAGTTTACAAAAATATTCAGACCTACTAATTCTAGAAAGTGACATGACGTAGTGAGGTGGATCTATTCAATTTACAATCATAGTATGAGAACATTGGCGCCTCGGTCACCTAAATATTTACTCTAGACCGATTTTGCTTTTTATTGGTTATGAATAAAAAGGAAATGTTGACATCGTAAGTCTAAGTCTACATGCGCACGGCCGTTGTTTTAGCCAGTGTGCTATCCGTTTAGTTTCTACAGTCCCATGCACACTGAGCACTGTTTTTCACGGATCCATGTTGGGACCGGGCTGCAAAACTCAGAGCAGGTCCTATTCCTATCCATTTTTGCGGCTCGGTCTCGCGCGTTCAAGTCTATGGCGATGCTAAACCTACCGATGGATCATGTAACCACCTCAGGCGGTTGGGGCAAGCGATTGACATTTCCTGGCTTCCGTTTTTTTACGGATACGTGACTATGGATGACATACAGACCGTGTTTGCGGACCAACAGATCGGACGTAGAGGACTCACGGACCGCAAAAACGGACAACGTATCTGTTGCTCATGGGTCGTATGCATGTAGCCTGAGGCAGTATTCCCCAATCAATGCTTCAGGAGACAGTTGTGGACTACTTCAGGAAGCTGTTGGCAGGTGCACCAGTGGCGCCAGCTATATCATAGCATAACTAAATCTTAGCCATAGGGTCAGAACCATATTACTACCAACTGGCAAATCTCTGGAACGTGCCACTTGGGTCAGGATCGTAACCGGTTCTTCAAACTGCTACCAACTCAGTAGGACTGGACCTTCCACCATCATAAGACCTCTGCTGCTTGGCAGTATGACAATGAGATCAGTAAGTGGCTGGCCTTGTATAATATCGTTTTGGGAATCTCTGGTCTAAGGAGAAGATGTCACCATCAGAAGTTACTATGGCTGGAACAGGCTAAGGACACATAAGATGGGCCAGTTCCGGCCACCACTGTGTTGACTTGGACGGGCCGTATTTAATCATATATGCACAGCTAGTACAATGTACTGTATATGGGTAATGCCGGTATAAGGAAAAGATCTCAAATGATAATTGTTGCTCAATCCAGACGACTTCCATATACAATTATTACATTTATAGAAGAGGGAAGAACCCCAGTACCTCAAAAGGTTGTCTCGTGGCAATCGGCTGTACGGTGTAGATCCCATTATCTCGGATTCCCTGTTTGTAGATATCTGCACAGTCTTGGGGAAACAGTCTCTCTGGTTTTTCTGAAGATTCAACTACTAATAGGGAGAAGAGACATGAAGATACGTGGGTCCATTTCATGCAGGTACAAAGGTTCTTCATATAAACAGAACATGAAATATCTTCAAACTCAAAATTAGCAAAAATAAAAAGTGCGGGAAGACGACGGGAAATCCTATATTGAGACTAAGTTGGAATAGATGTCATCCACTTTCTCTCTTCCCAACTTACTATATGCCTCATAGTCCGCTATTCCCCCATCGAAGAAAGACAACCCCCTCCTGTTATCAGCTTGGCCAACATGGCACAAAATTTAACAGACCCCCCCCCCCCCCCTGTTGAAGGTGGTGACACGGATGGCCTGAGACTTGTGACCACCACATATCACATATATTAATTGTATAGCAGTATTATTTAGACAAAACAATGTATAGCACGGTTATTACATTACTTTATGTATGAAGCTGCTATCTGACCACTGTATGGCGGTATCTGACCACTGTATGGCGGTATATGACCACTATATAGCGGTATCTGACCACTGTATGGCGGTATCTGACCACTGTATGGCGGTATCTGACCACTGTATGACGGTATCTGAGCACTGTATGGCGGTATCTGAGCACTGTATGGCGGTATCTGAGCACTGTGTGGCGGTATCTGAGCACTGTGTGGCGGTATCTGAGCACTGTATGGCGGTATCTGAGCACTGTATGGCGGCATCTGACCACTGTGTGGCGGTATCTGAGCACTGTATGGCGGTATCTGAGCACTGTATGGCGGCATCTGACCACTGTGTGGCGGTATTTGAGCCCTGTGTGGCGGTATTTGAGCCCTGTGTGGTGGTATCTGAGCACTGTGTGGCGGTATCTGAGCACTGTGTGGCGGTATCTGAGCACTGTGTGGCGGCATCTGACCACTGTGTGGTGGTATTTGATCCCTGTGTGGTGGTATTTGAGCCCTGTGTGGTGGTATTTCAGCACTGTATGGTGGTAGTTCAGCAGTCTATGGCGTTATCTGAGCACTGTATGGCGTTATCTGAGCACTGTATGGAGGTATTTACTTAGGCATTGTGTGGCTACTACTTAGGTACTGTATAGTATATTGTTTTTGCAGTGTATGATGGCGGCGGCATTGTATAGAATTATTTTGGGAGACGTAAGAAAGTGGTATTTGGCCAATGTATGGGACAGTTTGGTGCTTATAAGGGCCAGTTCACACAGAGTTTTTTTTACGTGGAAACCGCGACAAAAAAAAGGCTGAAAATGCCTCCCATTGATTTCAATGGGAGGCGGAGGCGTTTTTTCCTGCAAGTGGAAAAACCGTCTTGCGGGAAAAAGAAGCAACATGCCCTATCTTCGGGCGTTTAAGTCTCCGACCTCCCATTGACATCAATGGGAGGCAGAGAAAGCGTATTTCGCTGCGTTTTTTTTCCCACGGCGCTCAATGGCCGCGGGCAAATAATGCAGCAAACGGCGTGCAGGCAGATCAAAATCTGACTAAAAATTCCAGACAAAATTTTGAGGCAGAATTTTCTGCCTGCAAAAAACTCAGTGTGAACAGAGCCTAATAAGGCGCTGTATGGTACGGGTATTTGTACACTGTATGGCATTACATCATATTGAAAAACTATCCTGCCTGATAATGGAATGGGTGGAATTGAGCGTCCAAAAAGAACTGATGCGCATACATTTTTACAGCGTGGGAAATCTTAATATCTGCCTTACCCACGTGTATTCAGACTAAACTTAAAGGGAACCTGTCACTGGGTATGGGACCACTATACCACCAGCACGTCCAGCACCCAGGGACAAGTCCAGGGGCATCCGGCGCATGCGCACAAAGATCTCCACACATCAGGACCCCCAGGTAGGTAAGATTATATGTTGTGGGAGGTCAACCCATCTCCAGGCAAAAATAAGATTTTCAGATTCACTTTGTCATATCAGATAACTATTTATTTTGTTGTTGCATCAAACATTCTTAACGTGAATCTCCACCTAATTGTTTTGAGATCCAATTTTCGGTGCTGATTAATTTCTTAATATATCTTTATAAGGGTCAGAGATCCAATTTTCCTCATATTGAGTTCCAAACCCCTACATAGCTATAGAGTTAAATGCTACAATTGTATTTGCCTGCAATCACCACTAGGGGGAGCTTACTGTAAACTGTTTTAATATGGAGTTCAATGTATAAACCGTATGCAGAAAGCTCCTAAGCTCCCCCTAGTGGTGGCTGGAGGTAGACACAATTTTATCTAGTAACTCTAGGTCTATTTGGAGGACTGTAACAGAAAGATACAGAGCTCTGACCTCATGTACAGATTATGTTCTTTTATATCTTTACAAACTGTGGACCTATTTAGATATAAAACAAAATGGTATTAACAGGTGGGCATTCAGTTTAAAATCCATTCTACTGGTTTAACTGCAGTGGTAAGTATAAAAATAACTTAGACTTTTTCTAAATCTGCAGTATATGCACTGTACATGGCTAAGGCCAGAATCACAGACACAGTTTTGATTCCGTTTGTGGCTCAATTTTTTGAGCCAAAGCCAGAAGTGGAAGCATCTCTAAAAAAAGACTAATCCATTTTTTTAATTTATTTTTTTTATATCCACTTCTGTGTTTGGCTAAAAAAAACGGAGCCAAAAACTGCATCAAAACTGTGTGTGATCCCGGCCTTATACAGATACATCAATGTTCATTAGGATTATATCCTGCGATTTATTCAGCCGTCTGCACTAAGCACCGGTTCTCAATGTGGAGACTTATCCAGTCTTGGACGGAAGCTTACAGTTTTTCACATTTTGGGTGGAGCCAGTATGTGTATAGTTATATTATACGCTCACCTGCAGATCCCACGTTTCCAGCGCTCTTCAGCATATGGGGCATTTCCTCCTTTGTTTCAAGGGTCATGAGTCGTCGACTTTCTACAACAAAGACTTTTTGAGTGAAGGCAAAAATAAAGGTCACTTATAACGGAGTGAAAAAATTAAAGCAACCAGAACATAGAAATAAATTTTTGCATATTACTGTCTATACATTAAAAGCTATGAAGCAACTTAATAAATATGTTTATAAAAAAAATCCTATCATTTTGTGTATACAGCGTCTATTCAGAACAATGTATCTCCATAGTTACAGACTACAAACAAACCCTGTGTGTAGTCTGATCCGCCAGTCACGTGTTCTTCCTTTACATCTGTCCCCATACACACGGACGGTTAGCAAGAAGTAGGGGACAGATGCAAGGAAGCACGACTGCAGGATCAGACTACGCAGGGTTTGTTTGTAGTCTGTAACCATGGAGACAGCTGTATACACAACAAGCAGGAGATTTTCTTAATAGTATATGCAAAGTTACTTGATTGTTCATTCTAGGTGCGTTTAAGCAATACAAATCTGGTTGCAAAAGTAAACACACCCACAATATCTTTATGTCATCATCTTCTGTCAAGTTGTAAAGTTCTATTGAGCTGTTTGTTAGTTAGATTAGTTTCTGGGTAAGTTTGGTGACATTGAAAATAAATGCTATGTACTGCTCATATACAGTATAGGGGGATGGCTTCTGACTATTAAATCTGTTTCGATATGCAGTCATATGGTATATTTTCTGTTCAGAACTCCAGGAAAGTTGGATGACAACCTGTCGTATATTAGAGTCCATATTGGATGCCACCCGGCTTTTCGAGAAACAAAGATTGACAAATGGCAGAAGAGGCCTCCTCGTACTAGCTCTCATCCTTTGGAGTCTTAATTAAAGGGGTTATCCAGGATTAGAAAAACATGTCTGTTTTCTGACAGAAATAGCGCCACACCTGTCCATGGGTTGTGTCTGGTATTGCAGTTTAGCTCCATTGAAGTAAATTGAACTGAGCTGCAAAACCACAATCTATGGACTGGTGTGGCGCTGTTTTTTTTTAAAAAAAAAAAAACAGCCACGTTTTTCTAATCCAGGGCAACCCCATTAATTCCTCCTAAAACCCCCAATAATTTCTAGGATATAATTCTGTCTTCAATTAGTTCAGCTGTGTTCTGCAAGTTCTTGAAGGGGCCATATTGTATATTGATGGAATGACTCGTATTTTTCCTATACATCTTCCCTCGTAATAATACTGAACTGGCAGAAGCTCAGCACTAAGCTAAAGACAGAGTGGGGATTGTGTGGGGAGCAGAGAGAACGCTCTTGTCTTTGTTTAGTGGAGGCGCTGGGATCCGGGACGGTCACATCAGAAAGTTAGTGTCAGAACTCTTCCAATTTTAGAGGACGTGAGCGCTCGGGGGCTCGTCGGAGCATCAAAGATGGGACAACATTAAATGAGCCGCACAAATGCTAATTTCCCTTTTGTTTATATTTTTCTTCTTCCACCTCAGTAACTCGCACATAATCCCAACTATTTTCTCTTTGTGGTATTGAAAGATCAAGAACCAGAGTATCGACCTACACTAGTCATTATAGGGGGGAGAAAAAAAACAATGAATGGAGGGATGAGAGACGGATATGAGACGGAGAGAGGGATATGAGACGGAGAGAGGGATATGAGACGGAGAGAGGGATATGAGACGGAGAGAGGGATATGAGACGGAGAGAGGGATATGAGACGGAGAGAGGGATATGAGACGGAGAGAGGGATATGAGACGGAGAGAGGGATATGAGACGGAGAGAGGGATATGAGACGGAGATGAGACGGAGAGAGGGATATGAGACGGAGAGGGAGATGAGAGGGAGATGAGACGGAGAGAGATATGAGACGGAGAGAGATATGAGACGGAGAGGGATATGAGACGGAGAGGGATATGAGACGGAGAGGGATATGAGACGGAGAGGGATATGAAACGGAGAGGGATATGAGAGGGATATGAGAGGGAGAGGGATATGAGACGGAGAGAGGGAGATGAGACGGAGAGAAATATGAGACGGAGAGAGAGATGAGACGGAGAGGGAGATGAGACGGAGAGGGAGATGAGACGGAGAGAAATATGAGACGGAGAGGGAGATGAGACGGAGAGGGAGATGAGACGGAGAGGGAGATGAGACGGAGAGGGAGATGAGACGGAGAGAGATATGAGACGGAGAGGGATATGAGACGGAGAGGGAGATGAGACGGAGAGGGAGATGAGACGGAGAGGGATATGAGAGGGAGAGGGAGATGAGACGGAGATGAGAGGGAGAGGGATATGAGACGGAGAGGGAGAGGGATATGAGAGGGAGAGGGATATGAGAGGGAGAGGGAGATGAGACGGAGAGAGGGAGATGAGACGGAGAGAGGGATATGAGACGGAGAGAGGGAGATGAGACGGAGAGAGGGAGATGAGACGGAGAGAGAGATGAGACGGAGAGAGAGATGAGACGGAGAGGGATATGAGACGGAGAGGGATATGAGACGGAGAGGGATATGAGAGGGATGGGAAAGGGAGAGGGATATGAGACGGAGAGAAATATGAGACGATGAGAGATATTAGATAGATTGAAAATAGATATATATGGAGATAGATTATAAAGGATAGATAGATATGAGGTGTATATATCGGGGGGTGCTTTATAAATATTGCATTGATCTCCCCCAAATTTCTAATAAATATGTTTTTTTTTTTATGGGAGACCCGGGACAGAGGATCTGAGCTCCGGATCTTGGGATGTTATAGACTGACGACACTGACAGGAGGATTATATCTGGATTATAATCCGGCACTATAATACTATATAACATCCCCACAATAAAACATGTTTACAGTCAGCGCTCCGGTGCGAACCTGCCCTGTAATTAACGGTAATTAAAGGTCTCTGGATGTGAGACAATGCGGCAGTAAAAGGAGAACTCCACTTCTGAACCACATCTCCTAGATAGAAGATGAGGCGCTTGGTCATGACTTTGCTTCATCTTGAATTACATTTTATCCTCAGTTCATAGCCTAAGTACAATTTAGAATTCTGCTGGTTTCCTGTTGCCAGGGAGCAGTGCATTCTGGGTGACAAATACAGAGATCTGCGTGTAGTCAAACTAAGTCTGTTTCCAAGGGTAACCAGCGGAAGTTTTGACAGCTGCTCTAGATGTGACTAGAGTATAAGACTTTATGTAACTTGAGATCAGTACAAGATACAAATAATGCCCATTGGGTTTTATCCAATCATCGTGACTATTGTGTGTTATAGATCTACATCAGTAACAAGTCCTGGATGTTGTCAAAATGTATTAGTTTTGTCTGTTCCTGGGAACGCTGGGTGAACCCTGTGGCTGCTGTAACGTTGGACACATTGCTAGTCACCCAGTTTCAGAGAAAACGCCTATAGCAGCACGTACGAGGACATATTTACAGATTTTTTTTATTTAATAACTTTGTTTAGTGTGAATCTCCTGCCATTCTGCACATTGTTGAAGCATTATGGGAAGTGTAGTTTAGCAATAGCGCCATTATGTTCTGCTGGTTCCCAACGTCGAGCGTAGCCAATTACCAGCACTATACAGGACATACATAGATGCGGCACAATGGTCTCTGATGCCTTTGAGAAGACAAAGCGAGCGGCTTCTGTGAGATCCCGGAAGAGTCATTAATTATACGGAATAATCATTAGAGTGAACACATGAAAGACTTCCACCTCCAAACTGCGAGCAACGACGGGGCTGGACACTCAAGACCCTGAGAGCGGGAACCTGGAACTAATTTATTGTAGAGATTCTCAATCATCTATTCAATTATAGAGATGGATAATTCAAGAGGATATTAGGGAAATGAAGATATAAAGATACAATGCTTTAGAACTTTGTTATTTTGTATTTGTTACATTGTAACAGTCAGTTAAGTTACATTGTAAAGAAAGAATAAGTTTAGCTTCAAACAATTTACACCTTTTGGCCATAACAGTAAATCTACAGACTGAACAACATTGATTATCTGGTTACAATGGCGCCTGTGAAGAAGGGGGGGGGGGGGGGGGGGGGATATATTAGGCGGCAAGAGAACAGTCCGTTCTTTAAGTTTATGTGCTGGAAGCAGGAAAAATGGGCAAGAGGAAGGATCAGAGAGTCTTTGACAAGCGCCAAAACGGCCGGTCTTGCGGGGTGTTCCCTGTATGCAGTGGTTAGTACCTAGCAAAAGTGCTCCAAGGAAGGACAACCGGTAAACCAGCGACAGGGTCATGGTTGCTCAAGGCTCATTGATGCGCGTCGGGAGCGAAGACTAACTGGTCTGGTCCGATCCCACCAAAGAGCTGCAAAGAAATTGCTAAAAAAAAAAAAGCCTCTGCTGGCTATGATAGAAAAGGGTCAGAACACACAGTGCATTACAGCTTGCTGCGTAGACCGGTCAGAGTGCCCATGTTGACCTCTAGCCACCGCCGAAAAGCGCCTACAATGGGCACGTGAGAATCAGAGCTGGAGCAATGGAAGAAGGCAGACTGGTGTGATGGATCATGTTTCTTACATCATGTAGACGGCCGGGTGCGTGTGCGTTGCTTAGCTGGGCAAGAGATGGCACCGGGGTGCGCTATGAGAAGAAAAAAAGCCGGCAGAGACAGCGTAATGCGCTGGGCAATGTACTGCTAGAAAACCTTGGGTCCTGTCATTTATGTGGTTGTTACTTTGACACATAGCACTGACCTAAACATTCTTGGTAGCGATATTCCCAAATGGCAGTGCCCTCTCTCAACAGGATAATGCCCCCGCCACACTGCAAACATCAGTACTGTAGAACAAGACATGGACCGCACATCCACAATATATACTTTGATCTATAGCTGCTAGGCAAAAACTTATAAACGTGAACATGAGGTTCTTTGTTAACATTTTGATCAAATTGTATAAGTCCACTTGCCACTTCACGGCGACCTCTTTAAAGTGGGTCCCTACTCTATTAGCTGCAGCACCACATGGCGGCCACTGCTCCTGCAGAGCGAGCAACGCAGAGGCCCAAAAGCACCCATGCTGTCACGCCAAGCAAGCTTGGCACTGGGTCACATCCCCCCTCAAGTGCAGCACTACAGCAACAGATACCACCACACAGCGCCACAACATGTCAACAGATGGAATAAGCTCACCTTTCTATGCGCTCCATGTCTAGTCTTACAGTACTGATATATCATGCAAGTGTATCCTCCTAATTTTTTTTGTTTTTCTTGGCACCAGCACTCCAAACATTTGGCCCAGGTGATTTTAATTATGGAATGTCCTCATAAGTGTTTCTGCTCTTGTGCTCTGAGTTGGCCACTAGGGGCGCATTGAAAGGTGAACTAATTCCATCTGTTCACATGTTGTACTGTTGGGTGGTATCTGTTGCTGTAGTGCTGGACCTGTGGGGGGGGGACCCAGTGCCAAGGTGGCTTGGACTGGCAGCATGGGTCCTATTGAGCCTCTGGGTTGCTCCCTCTGCAGGAGCAGTGTTGCGGTGGCAGTGGCTGCCATGCTGTGTGTAACTGATAGAGTAGGGACCCACTTTAAAGAGGTTGTCATGAACTGGCAAGTGGGCTTATACAATTTGATCTAAATGTTAACAAAGAACCTCATGTTCAAGTTTATGCATTTTTTCCTAGCAGCTATAGATAAAAGTATATTACCCAGATCTCTACCGATCAATGATCTGTGGGATGTGCTAAAAAAAACCAAGTCCGATCCTTGGAGACCCCGCCTCGCATCTAACAAGACTTAAAGAATCTGGTGCTCTTGTCTTGGTGCCAGATACCACAGGAACCTTCGGAGATCTTGTTGAGTCCATGCCTTGAAGGGTCAGAGCTGTTTTGGTGGCAGGAGGGGAAACTACACAATATTAGACAGACGATTTTACTGCTATGGCTGATCGGTGTATATTCTCTGCGGGATCTAGCAGATTTCAGATTCTCTCTTTCCTCAGAGGGTCCGTCTCCTGCGCTTTATGTCGCCCCCTGCTGATTAATAGCCACAGAGTGGGGGGGGGGGAAGTGACAACTGCTCTGACCACATTTCTGCCTCACTAAAGTGGTTGTCACATTTAAAGGAGTTCTGCAGGACTATACATTGATGGCCTAAGGAGGTAGATGTGCTTAATACTCTCCTTTAACTGGACCATGGCAGCCGGATCGAGTAATGGGGCCATGGTCACAGCAGAAGAGACTACATACCTCAATCGTTCACAGCATTGTCTCTGCAAAGAAGTCCGATTTTTCAAGGTCTACTTCTGGTATCCAGGAATGCATTTACATTTTAAGTCTCACTTCACCTCGAAGATGATAAATATGGTAAGGGTATCATCATGGCAGATGTGCACGACCATATATTTAATAGATAGAACAAGCTCTTGTAACGCTGGAGTCCATCCATCTTACACAGTCTGTGCGACACTCCAACTCCAGATTTATAACGATCGCATTTAAAAATGAAGAAAGGCAACAGGTTCCCCTGGTGGGATGAGGATTAACGCAGCAGGAAAAAATGCATCATATTCCGAATATCTGGAAGGGTCGCAGAATTCATTTGTCCATTAGTAACGTCTTGGTTTGAACATAGAGCATTATCAAAATCTATAAATCTACCGTACGGGGAATCTGGTGCCGTGATGGTTGTCTGTATCAGCCACTCAGCACAGAATGGAGATGATTAGGGAATAAACCATTGAACTCTCTATGGTCACATGACGAAATGACTGTTATGTGAGTGATCGCAAGTAAAATCCCAAAAGGACGCGCTGACAAAAATAATTTGCATTAGAATTACCAATGCTAAAAACATATTTCCTTACGAGCAAATTAAGTTACTGCTCTGTTTGGGCTGTGCCCTATTTTTCATGTTCTTTTTATTATGGGGACACATTTTCTCCAAATGTTTTTGTAATTGTTTGTATTAAAAGTAAAATACCCTATTGGGGAATTCTAATCTATTATCCAGGGCAGATACAAAGATCTTTTCTCGCACGGGAGGACGCGGCACATCTGTACATTACATGGACAGCCCATTGATTTCACTGAGAAATGTGCAATGCTTAATTTCCCCTGTGGTGGCGCTGTAGGGAAATGAATCACTTGTGGACATGTTTCTCCTCAGATCACAGCTGATCGCTAGAGGAACCAACAAAGGGACACCCTGTGATCAGTTTTTTGACAAAGTGGATCACCAGCTTCCTATGAAGAGAACTACTGTCCATATACCCTGTTAGAGCATATGGACATCAAAAAGGGACCACCTCTCTATCAGCCAGAACAGAACAGAGAGTCGCTCACGTTCTGGCGAAGTCGAGACGTCCATGAAGGTGAAAATGTCTGGCTGACTGCATCATCCCCTGGCAGCTGTTCTGAAAATGGACTTCTGTGATGAGACAACCCCTTTAATAAACAGACTTGTGAAGCCCCTGTAGGGCTGTCCGGCACCTTCTTAAGGTAGACCGTCTCTATAGAACATCACCCTCAGCCAGGGCCGGACTGAGACAAAAAACCAGCCCTGGCACACAAGCCCCATCAGCCAATACACTCTGTCTAAAACCAGCCCTTGCCCTAAGCCCCACAGCGCACATCAATCGATTCGGTCCAAAGTGATTTATGTTGAATGTCAGATTACCGCACTTTTTTTATGAGGTGGAGATGCGTTCCGGTGGAGCAGCGAGCTCACTGCTTATGTGCTCAACATTCAGCTTTCCCCCTTCCCCAAAGAGCAACACCTACGGGGTGACGGAACGTGATACTTGATTGAGTGATGAGTATATTGCTGAAATCTGCAATAATGTTCTGTAAAAGAGAACTGGTTCAGCTGCATAAGTAACTTTCTTATGCAGCAACCTCCTCACTACACCGCCTCCACCCAGTGAGGTCTCCTCTCAGACAAGGCCACACTTCAGGATTTCAACCAGGGTCCACACAGAAGACACTGCTTAAGCACCAGACCACCAGCTCAGGCTGATCTCTGAGCTTTCTTATTATCCCCATAAGACCAA
Source organism: Rhinoderma darwinii (assembly GCF_050947455.1). Classification (NCBI taxonomy): domain Eukaryota; kingdom Metazoa; phylum Chordata; class Amphibia; order Anura; family Rhinodermatidae; genus Rhinoderma; species Rhinoderma darwinii. The sequence continues at coordinate 135,772,631 of NC_134693.1, forward strand.
ATATAAACTTCACTTCCAGCAGGAGTAAGAACATGTTATCTTTGGAAGAATTTGTTACCAGCAGTTGAAAGCAGAGGTAGCGCACTGGTAAAGATCTCTGCTAATAAATTTGAGATGTGAGGACTATGTGAGTTCTATCTCCAGGATCTCCAGCCTTCCAAGCAGTTAACCCCCAAGCCACTGTGCTGTCATGTCCCAATGTCATCCAAGGTTTTTCTTGTTGAAGGTCTGATTAACCGTTTTTAAAAGAGGTGAAAAATGTGTCCTTGTAAGGCTGCCGTGCAGCTAGCTCACAGCTTGCATGATCTGAGTTGAGTGCAGGCATCACTTCTGTACAATGTGGGTTCTAACCCCCATGTTGTCCTCCTGGTGACCTTGGGCTGCTTCCCCTTTCCCAAAGTGCCACCTATGGAGAGATGGATTATGATACCTGTTTGAGTGATGAGTATATTGCTGAAATCTGTAATAATCTACTATATAAATGCAGCTGTCTCAAAAGAGACAGCTGCATAAGTAACTTTCTTTACATAATTAACTTTCTTATGCAGCAACAATCTCACTGCACTGCCTTCACACTACCATAAACACCACCCAGCAAAGTACCATTTTGGACAATCCACACATCAGGATTTGAACCAGGTACTGCACTGTTTGTTTGTTTAGACACTCACTGTTTTTGTTTAGACACTCACTGTTTGTTTAGACACTCACTGTTTGTTTAGACACTCACTGTTTGTTTAGACACTCACTGTTTGTTTAGACACCACTTAATCACTACACCACCAGCTCACATTGACATCTTAGATTTATTTTTGGTCCCCATAAGATCAAATGAAATTATTACTTCCAGCAGGAATAAGAACATGTCATCTTTGGAAGAGTTTGTGGCTGGCTCTCAACAGCAGAGGTAGCGCACTGGTAATGTTCTCTGCTGATAAAGTAGAAGTGCCAGGGATATGTTGGTTCTATCCTCAGGATCTCCACCTTGTGTCTCAGTTTTGAAAGTCTTTCACCAGTGCAGGTTCACGAGGTGTCCTTTTAAAGAAGAAATGCTTTGCCCTGTTGAGCGTCAGCCGCTTGCCAAAATTGTTGGAAAAAACATCACAAAGCACCAAACTCACATAAGTGAGACCGCCATCTACCACACAAGCAGCATGCAGGATGCTTTGAACCTAGGGACATGGGCTAACTCCATAGCAAACCAGGACTAGGCACGTAAGCTCCAAGCCACCACACTGTCATACTGCCCCCTCACACACCCCAATGTGATCTAAAGTTTTTCTTGTTGAAGGTCCGATTACCCGTTTTTAAAAGATGTGTAAAATGCATCCTTGTAAAGCTGCTGTGCAGCTAGCTCACAGCTTGTGTGATCCGAGTTGAGCGCAGGAATCACTTCTATACAGCGTGGGCTCTAACCCCCACCTTGCCCTCAGGCTGCTCCCCGTTTCCCAAAGTGCCATCTGTTGGGCAATGGATTATGATACCTGTTTGAGTGATGAGTATATTGCTGAAATCTGCAATAATCTACCATATAAAGGCAGCTGTCTCATAAGAGACAGTTGCATAAGTATCTTTCTTCTGAAGCAACAATCTCACTGCGCTGCCTCCACACCACTATAAGCACTACCCAGCAGAGTTCCCTTTTAGACAAGGACACACATTAGGATTTGAACCAGGGTCTGTTCTTGGGTGGTCGGGAGAAGTTGCTCCTGGGTGGTCGGGAGAAGTTGCTCCTGGAGGATACTTCGATACCATTCTTTATTCATGGTAGTGTTCTTAGGCAAAGTATTGAGCCCACTCCATTGGATGAAAAGCAACCCCACACATGAATGTTTTTTAGGATGCTTTACTGTTGGCATGACGCAGAACTCATGGTAGCGCCCATCCTTTCTTCTCTGGACAATCATTCTTCCAAATATCCAGAACAGTCTGAAGGGGGCTTCATCAGAGAAAATAACTTTACCCCAGTCCTCTGCAGTCCAATCCTAGTACTTCCTGCAGAGGACTGTCCTCAATGTTTTTCTTGGAGAGAAGTGGCTTCTTTGCTGCCCTCCTTAAAGGGAATGTGTCGCTAGAAATTATTATTATTTTTTTCAGTTAAACAATTATTATCTGAGTGATTACATATTGTTTTAATTTTTTTAATTTTTTCACAAGTCAGGAAATATTATAAATTAGATTCTAATTTATAACATTTCCATGTGCTGGGCACTAGAGGGAGCAGTTCCCAAAATTGCAGCATGGTCACGGTGGTAAAGCAACCTCATTGATTTATGCTGCAAATTTCGGGTGGACACACTCTCCTCTAGTGTCCTCACACAATCCCCCCCTCCCTTCTTCTGGCTAGTGCCAGGAGAAGGAGGGGTTTGAATCTTCAAACCTCCACACTGTGCGCCGCCATTTTCTGAGCGACTGCACAGTGTAGGAGGATTAGATAGATACAGGGCTCAGAAGACAGTATCACACGAACATACACGAACATAAATTACCTACTCCTGCCGCCGCCGCTCCTATTCCTTGCGCCTTCACTTCCTTGAACATATGGCCGGAAGCCGCGGCTGAAAGTCGTCATCTTACTGTCCGGCAGCGGCTTCCGGTCTACATGAAAATGGCGCCGGATTTCACTCTGCGAACGAGCTTTGTTTTGGTCGGTGTGGGAGCGGCGCATGCGCCGTTCCCACACAGACGGCATACGCTAGAGAGAATGGAACGGCTCCCATTCGCATTCTCTATGGGGATGTATGTGCCGTATTCCATCTCTGTATGTGTCGTTAATCGACACATACAGAGATGAAAAAAAAATGGCAGCCCCCATAGAGAGGTAAAAGTAAGAACATAGTAAAAAGTAGAACATGAGAACACAAATAAATAAAATGTATGTTAATATCATATTAAAAGCAATATGATAATAATAAAAAAAAAATAATCATGACACCTTCCCTTTAACACCAGGCCGGCCTCCATAAGCCTTCACCTCACTGTGCGTGCAGATGCACCGACACCTGCCTGCTGCCATTCCTGAGCATGCTCTGCACGGGTGTAGAACCGATCCCGTAGCTTAATCCTCTTTAGGAGACGGTCCTGGCACTTGCTGGACTTTCTTGGGCGCCCTGAAGCTTCTTCACAGCAATCGAACCTCTCTCCTTGAAGTTATTGATGATCCGATAAATGGTTAAAGGGGTTTTCCCCGCAGGGACATTTATGACATCTCCACATTATAGGTCATAAATGTCAGATAGATGCTGGTCCCACCTCTGGGACCCGCACCTATCTCTAGAACGGGGCCCCCTAAACATCGTTCTATCGCTCTGTGTTACAGCTGAATGAGGTGAATTTCGACCATAAAAAAGATTATATGGCCTTGAATTACAAAAACAGCGTATCTCGCGGAGCTGAGCTGTTTCTGTAAGTCCCATACAACTGAATGGTAGTTACGAAAACAGCTTAGCTCGCATGCTACACTGCTTATATAACTGACTTTCACTACTATGGGAGTTACGGACACAGCGTAGCTCAGCGAGCTACGCGGTTTTCTTCTTCATGTACGATAATCAGACGCATTAGCCGCATCACAGATAGAAAGAACGGTGTTTAGGGTGCCCTGTTGCAGAGATAGGTGTGGGTCCCTGACAGGGCCGGACTGGGATTATAAATCAGCCCTGGCATTTTTAAGCACACAGGCCCACCGCAGGCCATACGCAGCCGCCAGTGTTGGGCTGGGACCACCTTTCAGCTATACAAGACACAGGGAAATTTATTAAAACAGATGTAAATGAAAAGAGGAATAGTTCCTGATAACTCCAATGTATCGACTGCGTTCCCACGAGAATAATGAACATGCTCATTATTCCAGAGGATTTTTTACGCCGAACCGAAAAAAATTGAAGCAGACTTATTTTTGCTGCCTGTGAATGGGGTATAAAATAGCCCATTCACTATTAATGGATGCAGAATGTTAGTGGATTTGAAAGGGGTTTGGTTGCGGAATCAGGGACTTAGTCCTAATCAAATCCTGATTGCGTGATCATGGCCGAATACCGACGTCTAAAGATTGCAAATTATACCAATATACGATGCTAAAATATCACCATACTGTAACTAAATAGTATGATTTTAATCACACACACACACACACACTGATTGGTGGGGCAAGTAATTGTAAGGCGGGTACAATTAGTGCAGGAGGGGGTGGCGGCGGCTGGTTTCAGTGGCGCCTCTTCCCAGGGCCGGTTCTAGCTTTTCTGCTGCCTGAGGTGAAAATTGAAATGGCGCCCCCAGATCTTTATTGGCATACCCCTGACTGTTCTACATTACTACCAGCCTTCTCCATTGCCTGTACTCCCTTGGCATGCGCGGTGTAGTGATGAAGCCGGGCAGAGTACACCTTGCTGAATGGTACGTGCTCATGGAGTACAAGGCAATGGCGCATCCAAGAAAGTTGGAGGAGACTGGTAGTGATGTATAACAGTCAGGGGGATGTCAACCAATCATGGAAAGGTGGGTTTGCAGTTAGGACTGTGTCACTCTACAGGATAGCGGCTCCGACCCATGACCCTTAATAGAGTAATCAGCATATAGCGAGCACGATTTTAAAAGTTGATTTTAATGTATCTGAAACAAACATACAGGGGAATGTTTGGAAATACGGTCAGGTCATGTATTACTGTATGGTGGCGGTTCAAGGGGTTAAAACATACCAGACAGGTTCCGATTAAACATACAATGAATTGCAACTATGCCACCTGCTCTGCAATTTTGTATTATAAATATACCCTCTATAACTACAGGACCAGAACCTGGCTCATACATGTGCGTGTACACGTACGTGTACACACACACACACACACACACACACACACACACACACACAGTACATAAATACAGTACCACAACGAGGCTCAAAACATACATACAACACCAGAACCAAGCTCATACATCTATACACAGTACCAGAACCAAGCTCAGTACATAAATACAACACCAAAACCCAGCTCAGTACAAATACATTTCAGTACAGAGATAATTTGCAAAGTCAGGTTAGCAGCTTCCAGTATGACCTGAACAATGGTAATGATATACCGTACTGGGAGTTGCTTACACCCCAAAATAGTACCCTCCATCATCTGTACAGATCATACAGTAATAGTTAGGCTTCATTCCGCACCTGCGTTGTGGGTTCCGTTCATGGGTTCAGTCAGACCTTTCCGTCAGGGGAACCCACGGATAAAAACCATAGCTTTTCGTTTGCATTACCATTGATTTCAATGGTAACGCTTTCGCTGCTAATGGTTTCCGTTTCGCAAAGTTTCCGTTTTTTGGGCGGTATCAATAGAGTAGTCGACTGCATCCCCCCGTAATCTATCACATCTAACTTAGATGTGATGTATTACAGGTAGATCCTGCGTGACGTGTTCAGGATTCAGCGTAAGATACAGCTGCTCTGTATACAGGATACAGAGCAGCTGTATCTTAAAAAGTAAAAAGATTTTTTTAATAAAAAGTAATTATAAAGTTACACAAAACACACTGACTGCCATTTTTACACATATTTAAAAAAAATCCCTTTCAAAAGGTGTACAGAGCCTTTAATGCAAACAATCAGTCAGATCGTAACAACCATTGTCCAGTACGACACGCAGCACATGCCGTTTTACCAAAAGTCGGGGCAGTTTTTAAATGATGGTTAACGTCTGCAAAAAACTGCATGGACATTAACAATCATATGAAAACTGCGCTGACTTGTGGGAATGCAGTTTGTTGACGTGGTTTGCAGCTGTATCGTTGTGAGACGGCAGCTACTATATGTATATACTGTACGGGTATGTTCACACAGGGCGGATATGATCTGTAAAAGCATGCAGCGTATCCGGCCTGTGCGCCGCAGGGAATTCAAGCTGAAAAACCGCACCAAATTGTGGTGCAGTATTTGGGCCAGGAATGGCCGCTGCAAAAAACGGAGCAGAAAAAAAAAATTTGATACTTACCATAGAGCTGCTTCCCTCCTACATCCTGCAGCCCTGGGATGACGTTAGCTGCAGCGGTCACATGGGATGAAACGTCATCCCAGGAGGCCGGCCCAGACGAAGAAACAGAATTCTGGGTAAGTATAAAATTAAAATTTCTGAGTTGCGTTTTTTTTGCGCCGGAATCGCTGCTTTCCGCCGCAAAAAAACATCTGCTATTTGTTGCGGGTTTTACCTCCCCATTGAATTAAATGGGGAAAACCCGAAACAAATAAGTAGCATTTACGCAAATACAATTGATATAATACGGAATATACCGCAGTTAAATTTCAGAGCGTTTTTTCTGCTTATAATTTTTGCAGCGTGTGGATGACATTTGTTCAAATCTCACCCCCTCTGCTGCTACTGCATTAGGGCTTGTCCACACGTAACGGAATTGCTGCGTATTTTCCTTCCGGAATTGTTGACGGAAAATACGCAGCAGAATACAGTAGCAACAAAGTGGGGGGAGATTTAACAAATCTCATCCACACGCTGCGTAAAATTTCCGACCAGAAATTGACCTGCGGTGCATATGTTTCGTACCGCAGCACATCAATCCCCGCTGAGGAAAGTGACTGAATTGCTGCGTTTTTTAGAGGAGACGTCACCATCCCCCATCATTGAAAAAAACGCAGCAAAATACGCACCATTTTCTGCAGCAATTCCAATACGTGTGGACGAGCCCTTATGATGTGGATTTTCCAAAAAATCCATTGGCAAAATCTGCCGTATTTAAACTACGAGTGAAATAAATACAACAGCTATAGCGTTCTGCACTTACACCCCTAACTATATTATATATACACACACACACACACACACACACTATATATAGATATATAAATCTATCTATATATACACACACAACCTGAGCCTCTCACACTAATATATATACACACACACACACTATATATATATATATATATATATAATGTATATGTATACACACCCACACTATATATATATATATATATATATATATAGTGTGAGAGAGGCTCAGGTTGTGTGAGCAGAAACGTCGCACTTGTGGTCAATAAAGCACCCACTTTTTTCACCATAAGCCTTTGAGTGCTGCCTATTTACTGCTTTTTGTCTAGGAGGGACAGTGGTCAGTTCCCTAAGGCTTGCACCCCCTTTCATTTAAGCCTGTGCTGCTGGATTATATTTTTGTATGTACACACACACACACACACACACACACACACACACACAAACTACATATACACATGTACACATCACAAACACACACAAGTATGCACATTACATGCACTCATTATACACATATAAAGTACACATTGTAAACACACATGCACTTACTTTTTAGTTCAGCAGGTTGATGGGGTGAGATTCTTCATTCCAGCACTTCTCCTGCTCACAGCTCGACACAGGGCCCGCCGACAGTCTCCCCTCCCCCTCACGTCCCGACTGGTAACAGCAGCAGTAGGGGAGGTCGTGGGAAGAGTAGGGAAGGGGGGCTGGAGGGAGAGATATTAAAGTAGCACAGGGAGTTTTAGTAATAGCAGCACAGACCACGGCTGCTATTACAGTTGAACAGCAGTCCTTAGCTGCTGTGCCGCCCTCTTAGAAATGCTGTACCCTGCCGCCTGAGACACTGATCGTTTGGGCAGTCAGCAGGCTGCCCACTGTTCACCGGCCCATCTGGCATGTGCCAGAACTGCCAGATGGCCAGTCCGGCCCTGCCTTCAGCAATGGTTGCATGCAAGAGGTTGAAGCTGGGAATCCAAAATGGAAGAATCGTGTCGGACAAAGATCTGTTCCAGGTGATGACCCAAAGACTTCAGACGACCAGATACTTTTTGCTGATTGAATCAACGTGAAGGCCACTTATCATCTGTAATACACAGTCTTTTCGACCATCATATATTAAATCCGCTATGACACGGATGATCCAGTAGATATTCTCCACTGCATATATAATCTGTACAACGTCCCTCCTCTTCCAGACCTCCTCCACTTTCCATACCACGGGGTTGGTAGACCCGCAGCTTCAAAAATTTATTTGAACGGTTGCCTAAACAATTGCCTTGATGACGAAGAACTTTCCAGCCTTGACTTCCTCTTTTGGCCTCGTTCTCTTTCTAAACTCTAACATTTAATCCTGCCATTCAAAGGGGGTTCAGAACTCAAAGTTCACAGAAGTTGATGTCATAGAAACTCCTAAGACACTCAGAGGGGATTCGAGGTAACCGTCGCTCCCAACAATAAAACGATTCAGTTCGACTTAAGATGCAGACGATCGGACAGGAAGGGGTTAACCCATTAATACAGATCCCCGCTAATGTACATAAAGTAAAGGGTGATAGACGGATGTATTGCCTTGACAGTGACCCAGATATACCGTACATGAAATCATTGGTTTCTGTATGCATCAAATCCTGAGACCCTACACTGATATACACACCGTTATTCAGGAACCCATTGACGAATAAGCAGAAACCATCCATTGATCTGCTGTGGTCTGGATCATCTTAACCGGTTTACAATGCTACGGATGTCCAATAATCCAGAAAAGACTCTTAGGGTATGTTCACACGCACTAATTACGGACGTAATTCGGGCGTTTTTGCCCCGAATTACGTCCGAAAATAGCGCCTCAATAGCGCTGACAAACATCTGCCCATTGAAAGCAATGGGCAGACGTTTGTCTGTTCACACGAGACGTAATTTACGCGCCGCTGTCAAATGACGGCGCGTAAATAGACGCCCGCGCCAAAGAAGTGACCTGTCACTTCTTTGGCCGTAATTGGAGCCGTTATTCATTGACTCCAATGAATAGCAGCGCCTATTACGTTCGTAATGGACGCGGCGTTCAAGCGCCTGCACATGCCGTTACGGCTGAAATTACGGGGATGTTTTCAGGCTGAAACATCCCCGTAATTTCATCCGTTACGGACGCCCTCGTGTGAACATACCCTTAGGCTGGGTTCACACGACCTATTTTCAGACGTAAACGAGGCGTATTATGCCTTGTTTTACGTCTGAAAATACGGCTACAATACGTCGGCAAACATCTGCCCATTCATTTGAATGGGTTTGCCGACGTACTGTGCCGACGACCTGTAATTTACGCGTCGTCGTTTGACAGCTGTCAAAAGATGACGCGTAAAATTACAGCCTCGTCAAAAGAAGTGCAGGACACTTCTTGGGACGTTTTTGGAGCCGTTTTCTCATAGACTCTATTGAAAACAGCTCCAAAAACGGCCGAAAAAAGGGCACGAAAACGCCGCGAAAAACGTGAGTTGCTCAAAAAACTTCTGAAAATCAGGTGCTGTTTTCCCTTGAAAACAGCTCCGTATTTTCAGACGTTTTTGGCTCAGCGTGTGAACATACCCTTAAGAGTATTCTGAACTATGGGAACATATATACAAGATCGGGTTGTCCGTTTCTGTGAACCAGAGATTGCCGATAATGCAATTCCCCTACATAATCTGAACATTGGCCCATGGCAGAGCTTCACTCTAATGTCTTTGACCGGTAATGGCGTATACTAGCTGATACATAAAAGTCTCCTAACATGAATACACTTAGAGGAATTGTTAGGTTTGAACATCTCCTTGAAGGGGATGTACGAGATAACAAAAACATGGCTGCTTTTCTCCAGAAACGGCACTACTTGTTCATGGCCTGAGCTGCACTACCAGATATATCCTATGGAAATGAGTGGCGCTGTTTCTGGAAGTAAGCAGCCATTTTTTTCTAATCTCATAGAACCCTTTATTATTGTTAGAGTCCCTTGACGTTAAACTGATCATAGATGACCTCCACTGATCAGTTGGGGGATACCTGGAAGCAAGTGTTCAATTTCTTTGCAGCGCTAACACAGCGGAAATAAAGCATTACACATTTCCCATTGAAATCTATAGAGGGTTTATGTAATGCACAGATGTGCTGGGTCCTCCAGAGCGAGAGACTTTATGTAGCCCTGATTAATAGAGGAGGGTCCTGAATGTGGGACTTTTCCCATCAACTCCCTAATAGGGTATTTGCTATTTTCTTCTACTGTACCTGGTTTATTGGCTATTTAATATTACAATTGGTGAATACTTGCTTTTCCCATAAAGAATAGGCAAAAAAATATATATATCTTTTTATACTGTATACTACTAAGTGGGTTCAAAATAGGTGACTAATTGCTATTGATTTTAGCAGCGCGATTCAGCTTCTAGAAAATAGTTTAGGGAATTAATATTATGTTAATGCCGTGGTCTCCAATCCATGGTCGTGAAGAGCCACAGGCTGGAGACAGAGGCATAACTTGAAGCTACTGGTCTTCCAAAACCTGTAACAGGGTCTACACCTACTATGTACCATTTATAATACCGGTGTCTTCTTATGGGGCAGAGAGACCTTAGGGTCCCCTCAGGCACCAGGGCCTGATGCAAAGGCTACCTCTGTATCCCCTATACCTCAACCCCTGTTTGGAGACCACTGTGTTAACGTATCGAATGATCTATAGTCTTTTAAATCTAAAGGGTGGCCATACACATTAGATTAATGTTGGATGAATCTGCCGATTTTGGCAGGATTGGCCGACCATCTAATGTGTATGGGGGCCTCCCGACAGTTGGATTTCAACATACCCAATGCTTTTGCTCTTTTACGGGAGATCAGCTGCCACCTCCCAATTACCCCATTCAGAACATATGGGGGATTGGGAGGAACAGCTCTTGGCTGACCGCTATCTAATGTTTATGGGCAGTCTAAAGGGGGGTTTTACACTTGGCGATTAGGCAGATTAGCGTTCATAGAACGCTCGGTGCCGATAATTGCCCTGTGTAACCAGCGCAGCGATCAGCAGATGAACGAGCAAACGCTGGATCATCTGCTGATTGTATTGCTTCAAAAAAAGTTAAATATTAGCGTTGTCGGCAGCACATCTCCTGGTGTAAACATGGAGACGTGCTGCCGACATAAAAACGTATGGGGACGAGTGATCGGAGTAACGCGCGATTAACGATGTCTCGTTGATCGCGCTCGCTGCACCGGCCGATTATCGGCTGATGTAATAGGGCCTTTAGATGTTGTGGACCAACTAACTCTTTGTAACATTTAGGTGACGGGCATATTGTGATATTTTCAATTTTCTCAGTCTTTCACTGGACCGAGACCAGCAACCTATTGTGTAAATCTATAAATTGATGTCGCTGCCCAGATAACCACAACTACTCACTGTGAAACACGGACTGCATACGTTTCTTTTTTTAAAGAAACATTTACGACAAAAAAATAACTTCACAAGACTGCAAACTTTGTTTTGCTAACACATGCTTTCCAGGAAATATGAATATGTAGTATGGGATTATGCAATAACAGTTTTTGATGAGGATATTATACTCTTGGCCTGTAACAATGAGCATTTTGGCCCAATGTGACAATAGGGGCAAGGATCAGATTGTGTATGGACAGCTGTAGAGTGCAGATGACAAACAGAAGTGTCAGAAAATCTGGTGGAGATCAGATAAGGAGCACCTATAGCAAAGTGGGATGCCGGAGAGGAGGGAGAAGTCTCATCAACCATAGGTGTGGGCCAAACATGTCACCAGGTATGGAAAGCTGAAGAGCTTGTAAAACCAGGTGATACCTCGATCAGTGGAGACCACCCTCGTAGATTTTCAAGAACCATACGTGGCCCTAGGTTCCTTCCCTTGACCAAATCTATTCTATACTCACCTATATTATCATATCTACAATTCTCCATATCATTGGTATTTCCAGAGGTATCTTCCATTCGTTAAACCACTGGAGGTCGCAGACTGTAGAGCTTATTATTTCTACCACTACTTCTTTCTATGTGCATGTAACTAATTTTCTGAGGGTTCATTGTCCAGATCTTTGGTATTTCCATTAGTATATTACGTGATTATTAGTACCCCCTTATGTCTATGACACCAACATATGCCTCAAATGGACACCAAGAGGTGGAACGCATTTCCAAGGACTCACCTAATGCTGAGAGTTTTTGGACGGACTCTGTACAGGGCAGTTCACATCCAGACAAGATCCCCAACAGAAGCACCACCAGTGAGTTGAGTCTATCTTCGATCTTGCTGAGGTTCATCTTGCTGTCCTCCTGGAACTTGTAGAATAGGGACGTCATAGACTGGAGATTGGACTCCAATAAAGTCAACCTCTCACTTACACTCTTAGGCTTTGGATTTTGAGGTTTGGTGTGCCCTTCAGTTCCAGACTGTTTGAGGGTTTGTTTGAACTCTTGGTTGCCTTCCCGGTGGATCTCCTTAAGTTCTTCGGGAGTTGGTCGCTCATCTGGGAGAAGAAAATGCAGCCGGCATCCATGAGGTCCATCACAGTTGGCATCTAAAGGTGGCGAGGCTACAAGATGCTCAAAGCAGGCTGGGTCATCTCGTCTGTCACTGCAGTCAGGATAGTCAGCTGCCTCCAAATCCGGCAGAAGAAGTAATAGGAATACAATCCATAGCATCTTCTGGTATGAAAAAATTCTCATTGCCGCTGCTCTAGAACTTTTTTTGATTCCCTCAGCCGGTATCTAGCATTCACGGACTGGAAAATAATATAAACCTGGGCAAACTCTCTTCACTTTTTACAGGTTGGGCAATGTCCCTCTGTACACAGCCCTTCACAGGCTGGGAAAATCCTCCGAAAGAGCTTCAAAGCAAATGAAGATAGTGTGTGTGTGAGGCATGTACCAGAGAGGAGGGGGCTAGGGGGGGGGGGTAGCTTGCATGAGGGGAGAGGAGGGACTGGAAAAAGTCTCAAATAAAGAACACTTGAAACGAAGATTAGCATCTTGCAGCCCATTGAAGAGCAGTCTTGGTTGTGTCTAGGTGAATGGCCTCGGTCTGATCATTATTATTGTGTGTTGTGTGCCTGCGAAGACTTGACTTGGAAGGGTGGATTCCCAAGAAAAGATAAAAACAGCAAGGGAATATCCCAGGTATTATAATATTACTACTGAAAGTTTCCACTGCCATCAACCGGTATAAACAGCACAAACCGAGCGACGGTAATGGAGCGATACATTAAAATAACAAAATTTGCAGTAAATTATAATATATATAATTTATGGAACAGAAAATACTAAGTAAATCTCGATGCCAGGTTATATCATAGCTCTTCATTTTCAGCTGCTCATACACATTAGATAGATATCGGCCAATTTCAAAGTTTTACACGCAAAGGTTGGTAGGAAATATTAGAACTAGGATTGTTCACAATGCCAGGTACTAAATACTAATAGACCAAATCTTTTGGAGGACAGAGTCACGCGATGTATGGAATGTTTGTGATGGTGCATTCTGCACAAAACAAGAGGAAGAGAAGGTGAGACACAGCGGGTGATTTTTAAAATGGACCTATCAGCTCTACGGTCAGCCTTACTGACATTGGTTTGTTCCATTCCTCTGTTAATCCTCCTGGAAATTACTGGATAAATTGAAAACTGGACATCACAATACCTTGCCAATAGGATGTGTCCCTACATAGTCTGACATTGTCAGAACTGATGATGTAGAGACATATCTCTTTGACAAGGGGACGAGAATGCCCAGTTGTCAATATTTTATAAATTTCCAGGAGGAATAACAAAGGAATGGCACAATGCAGTGTTCTAATAAAAAAAAATAAAACACAAAAAAAGATGTTCCAGAATGGTTTATTTATGGGGAATACAAATATTTACTAAAACAAACATGTCAGAAGTAATGCTCGGTCCTCTATATTACACCACACAGGAGAGCTGACAGATCCTCTATATTACACCACACAGGAGATCTGACAGATCCTCTATACTACACCACACAGGAGAGCTGACAGATCCTCTATACTACACCACACAGGAGAACTGATAGATCCTCTATACTACACCACACAGGAGAGCTGACAGCTCCTCTATACTACACCACACAGGAGAACTGATATATCCTCTATACTACACCACACAGGAGAACTGACAGCTCCTCTATACTACACCACACAGGAGAGCCGACAGCTCCTCTATACTACACCACACAGGAGAGCCGACAGATCCTCTATACTACACCACACAGGAGAGCCGACAGATCCTCTATACTACACCACACGGGAGAGCCGACAGATCCTCTATACTACACCACACGGGAGAACTGACAGCTCCTCTATACTACACCACACGGGAGAACTGACAGCTCCTCTATACTACACCACACAGGAGAGCTGACAGCTCCTCTATACTACACCACACAGGAGAGCAGACAGCTCTTCTATACTACACCACACAGGAGAGCCGACAGCTCTTCTATACTACACCACACAGGAGAGCCGACAGCTCCTCTATACTACACCACACAGGAGAGCCGACAGCTCCTCTATACTACACCACACATGAGAGCTGACAGATCCTCTATGCTACACCACACAGGAGAGCTGACAGATCCTCTATACTACACCACACAGGAGAGCTGACAGATCCTCTATACTACACCACACAGGAGAGCTGACAGATCCTCTATACTACACCACACGGGAGAGCTGACAGCTCCTCTATACTACACCACACGGGAGAGCTGACAGATCCTCTATACTACACCACACAGGAGAACTGATAGATCCTCTATACTACACCACACAGGAGAGCTGACAGCTCCTCTATACTACACCACACAGGAGATCTGATATATCCTCTATACTACACCACACAGGAGAGCTGACATCTCATCTATACTACACCACACAGGAGAACTGACAGATCCTCTATACTACACCACACAGAAGAACTGACAGCCCTTCTATACTACACCACACAGGAGAACTGACAGCTCCTCTATACCACACCACACCACACAGGAGAGCTGACAACTCCTCTATACTACACCACACAGGAGAGCTGACAGCTCCTCTATACTACACCACACAGGAGAACTGACAGCTCCTCTATACTACACCACACAGGAGAGCTGACAGCTCCTCTATACTACACCACACATGAGAGCTGACAGATCCTCTATACTACACCACACAGGAGAACTGACGGATCCTCTATACAACACCACACAGGAGAGCTGACAGATCCTCTATACTACACCACACAGGAGAGCTGACAGCTCCTCTATACTACACCACACAGGAGACCTGACAGATCCTCTATACTACACCACACAGGAGAGCTGACAGATCCTCTATACTACACCACACAGGAGAGCTGACAGATCCTCTATACTACACCACACAGGAGAGCTGACAGATCCTCTATACTACACCACACAGGAGAGCTGACAGATCCTCTATACTACACCACACAGGAGAGCTGACAGCTCCTCTATACTACACCATACAGGAGAGCTGACAGCTCCTCTATACTACACCACACAGGAGATCTGATATATCCTCTATACTACACCACACAGGAGAGCTGACATCTCATCTATACTACACCACACAGGAGAACTGACAGATCCTCTATACTACACCACACAGAAGAACTGACAGCCCTTCTATACTACACCACACAGGAGAACTGACAGCTCCTCTATACCACACCACACCACACAGGAGAGCTGACAACTCCTCTATACTACACCACACAGGAGAGCTGACAGCTCCTCTATACTACACCACACAGGAGAACTGACAGCTCCTCTATACTACATCATACAGGAGAGCTGACAGATCCTCTATACTACACCACACAGGAGAGCTGACAGATCCTCTATACTACACCACACAAGAGAACTGACAGGTCCTCTATACTACACCACACAGGAGAGCTGACAGATCCTCTATACTACACCACAAAGGAGAGCTGACAGATCCTCTATACTACACCACACAGGAGAGCTGACAGATCCTCTATACTACACCACACAGGAGAACTGACAGCTCCTCTATACTACATCATACAGGAGAGCTGACAGATCCTCTATACTATATCACACAGGAGAGCTGACAGATCCTCTATACTACACCACACAGAAGAACGGACAGCCCTTCTATACTACACCACACAGGAGAACTGAGAGCTCCTCTATACCACACCACACAGGAGAGCCGACAGCTCCTCTATACCTCACCACACAGGAGAACTGAGAGATCCTCTATACTACACCACACAGGAGAGCCGACAGTTCCTCTATACTACACCACACAGGAGAGCCGACAGCTCCTCTATACTACACCACACAGGAGAGCCGACAGCTCCTCTATACTACACCACACAGGAGAGCCGACAGCTCCTCTATACTACACCACACAGGAGAGCCGACAGCTCCTCTATACTACACCACACAGGAGAGCTGACAGCTAATCTATACTACACCACACAGGAGAGCTGACAGCTCCTCTATACTACATCATACAGGAGATCTGACAGCTCCTCTATAGTACATCACACAGGAGGACTGACAGATCCTCTATACTACACGACACAGGAGAGCTGACAGATCCTCTATACTACACCACACCACACCACACAGGAGAGCCGACAGATCCTCTATACTGCATCACACAGGAGAGCTGACAGATCCTCTATACTACACCACACAGGAGAACTGACAGCACCTCTATACTACACCACACAGGAGAGCTGACCGATCCTCTATACTACACCACACAGGAAAACTGACAGCTCCTCTATACTACACCATACAGGAGAGCTGACAGCTCCTCTATACTACACCACACAGGAGAACTGACAGCACCTCTATACTACACCACACAGGAGAGCTGACCGATCCTCTATCCTACACCACACAGGAGAGCTGACAGCTCCTCTATACTACACCACACAGGAGAGCCGACAGCTCCTCTATACTACACCACACAGGAGAGCCGACAGCTCCTCTATACTACACCACACTGGAGAGCTGACAGATCCTCTATACTACACCACACAGGAGAGCTGACTGCTCCTCTATACTACACCACACAGGAGAGCTGACAGATCCTCTACACTATACCACACAGGAGAACGGACAGCTCCTCTATACTACACCATACAGGAGAGCTGACAGATCCTCTATACTGCATCACACAGCTGAGCTGACAGATCCTCTATACTACACCACACAGGAGAGCTGACAGATCCTCTACTACACCACACAGGAGAACTGACAGCTCCTCTATACTACACCACACAGGAGAGCTGACAGATCCTCTGTACTACACCACACAGGAGAGCTGACAGATCCTCTATACTACACCACACAGGAGAGCTGACAGATCCTCTATACTACACCACACAGGAGAGCCGACAGCTCCTCTATACTACACCACACAGGAGAGCTGACACATCCTCTATACTACACCACACAGGAGAGCTGACAGATCCTCTATACTACACCACACAGGAGAGCTGACAGATCCTCTATACTACACCACACAGGAGAGCTGACAGATCCTCTATATTACACCACACAGGAGAGCTGACAGCTCCTCTATACTACACCACACAGGAGAACTGACAGATCCTCTATCCTACACCACACGGGAGAGCCGACAGCTCCTCTATACTACACCACACAGGAGAGCTGACAGATCCTCTATACTACAAGACACAGGAGAGCGGACCAGTCCGCTTTAATTAGTATACAATAATAGCTTTATTTTTTATATGAAGCACAATTCCAGTAAAAAAAAAAATAAACTACTAAATAAATGTAAAAAATAAATGTATTCCAGATAACTTCTAATTTTGTTTGCATTTGTTACCTAGGAAACTGCAAGTCATTGACTTTTGCAAGCAAGATAGACAAGCACTACTAATTGCATGCACTGGTGGAATATAAAAGGGAACTTGATTGTAAGCTGTATAATTAACTACATGTTTCTAACTTTTTTGCCATATTATACAACTACGAATACCCAAGCCCATTTATCTATTACCATCCATATACTGGTTTCAAAGACCAGTATATAAAATAGAGATGCATGTAAAATGCTGTAAAGCTTACAACTATGGTTGACCCAATGTCAGGTCAACTGGCCATGACAATCAGCTTCACTGAGTCATGAAAAACCTGAGATATACAGGACACTTAATCCTTCTCTAATTCCACAGGAACAGACCTCTCAATGAGACAGCTGTGAATGATGCTGCAACCCTCGCATCACCATCATCAGAGCCTTGGCTTTATAACATAAGATCACTTGTTTCCCATATTTTATAGTGGCTTTACATGCTCTAACACAGGCTTGGCTCTCACTTAGGACTAAGTCGTAGTAACATCCTCTAGTCATTTCAGACATGGAATAAGTCTACGTTCACATCTGCGTCAGGGCTCCGTCGGACCTTTCCGTCAAGGGAACACATGAACGGAATCCAAACAAACGGAAACCATACGTTTCCGTTTGCATCACCATTTCAATGGTGACGGATCCGCTGCAAATGCTTTGTCCGTCATCATTGTGCAAGGGTTCCGTAATTTTAACAAAATCAATACGGTAGACGACTGCGCTATTCATTCCGTCAAAACGACGGTACCCTTACACAACGGTGACAAACGGAAAACATTTGCACCGGATCCGTCACCATTGAAATCATTGGTGATGCAAACGGAAACCCATTGTTCCGGTTTGTTTCAATTTGGATTCCATTCATAGGTTCCCCTAACCGAATGCTCCGACGGAACCCATGAACGGAGTCCCGACGCAGATGTGAACGCGGCCTTAATTGTGTGAAAGAATCTAAAGAAAAGGATGTAAATATGGTTTATTTTCCCACTTTTCTAGGAGTGCCACCCTTTCCACCCAAAAATTCTGGCCAGATAAAAAGGAGTGTGATCTTGGGGACGTGACATCACACGGAAGCTTATTTTCCCTGGTAGCCTAGGGCAGGGGTAAATGCCAACATCCTTGGTAGTCTAGGGCAGCACTATTGCCGGTAAAAATTTAAAACCGACACCGGTCTCCTTATATTACAGAGCAATTACAAGGCAGGCAAGTCACTTACCAGCCTGGTGGTCCCCTTGCTTTGGCCACTGGTCTTGCACATCTACTTTCTCTCCATGCACACTGACGTGGCATCCATAGTGACAGGACATCAGATGACTATGGCGGCCGTCCATATTAACATCACTGCCATGCTTAGTTAATAAGAATCACAGCGCATCCATAATAAAGTCACTGTTGCGGCCAGCGCCATCGGACATCATGTCAGCGCACAAGAGACAACAGGAGCAGTGGGGGACTGGAGCGAATTAGCACACTAATATATTTTTCAATTTTATAGATATTTTTAAATTCTCGGTAACCTCTTTAAATATATTTAAAGGGGCTGTCCAAGATTAGAAAAACATAGCTGCTTTCTACCAAAAACAGTGCCACCCCTGTCTACAGGTTGTGTGTTATTGTAGCTCAGCCCCATTCACTTCAATTCAGCTGAGATGCAATACCACACACAACCCATGTACAGGAGTGGCGCTGTTTTGCAGAAGACAGCAGATTTTTTTTTAAATCCCCTTTAAGCAGAACATCTCCTGTAAAGAAAACATATAATCTGAGGAAGACATAAAATCAGCTTAGTTGGAAAATATATTAATACATGTAATTTAGGTTGAATATAAAGATATGTTACATTATTAGCCTATTCTCTCTCTTGTATAGAAAGGAGACCAGTTAACAGTTTTATCATATTCTTTATTATTGCCAATTCTATATGTAGCGTATAGGTTTTTTTTTAAAAAATAAAAAAAAAGTATAGATTAGTTGTAATACCATTTCTGACCAGTAGGGCTTCTTTTACTATTTCTTTAATTCCATGTAATTTTGTAATATCACCTCTATTTTCATGTAGGTTGACCATGCAGGAAAGTAGTGAATTTTTTGCTTTTTATCATTTTTTTGTCTTCATCATGACTATAGCAACCAATTAAAACGCAGCTTTCAATTCTTAAACTGCTGTGGAAAAATGAGCGCTGCACGGTGATTGGTTAAATGAGCCCATTATTCTTAAAGGGGTTGTCTCAGCATGACAACTCCTTTCTATTTTGAAGCCAGTCTGGTGTATAGCTGATCACCCCAGGTCCGGCAAGCCAAACATGTAGTATCAAAACAAATAGCCATCCACGTAATACATGGGCAGGCCGAGTCTGCCAGAACGAGAACCACTGTTTGTTTTAAGGTCCACCCAAGTAACAAATATAAGAGGTTAATTAAACCAAAACATCTTTCTAATTCTTAGAACTGGTATCATTCAGCAGGGTCTGGTACCATTTCTATTATATCTAGCTCTTGCAACATAAATGAATATGCTAAAAAATCAATAAACCCACCATCACAAAGAAAAAAAAAAAAAGTACAGTAATCGTCCTTTGCGGGGGTCCGGCACACACACGCACGCGCACACACACACTTTAAAGCCACTCTCTGCCACGGCTCATTGATGGAGGTCCCCAAAAAGGCTCTACCGAGACCAGCATTCTCGGGCTTTATCTTCCGACACATATGCCCAACCTGTCCATAGGCTAAATCGGGGCCGACATATGCCAAAAGAGTGTTCCTTTGTCATATGTTTGAGCGGTATGTTGTGTTGAAAAGTGTAGTTGTTTTGTTTGTAAATAAACACAGTTTGTTTGTAGTCTGTTACTATGGGAACACACCGCTTTGTATATAAGCTGTATACATAAAACAGTAAGAGATTTTATATCCAGACTATTTGTAAAGTTGCTTTTTTTTATTTTATTTTAGATGCATTGGAACACTAAAAAAAATAATTATTGCAAAAGTCTACACACCCTTTAACTCAACGCTCAGCAAAGAAGTTGCGAAACAATTGTCTGTCATTTGAGACCCTTGAAGCTGGTACAATTGTGTATCCCATCCGTCGATACGAGGACCTCACAGTTCTGACTTTCGGCCTCCTTGCACCTGTCAGCACGCTCTTCTGTGTCTGCTAAACATGAAACAAATACAAAATAAATTAAAGCAGAGAGGAGACGATGGAGAGAAAAGGAGGAAAGATTTGTCAGTTCTGAGGAAGTTCCCATCAGATGAAAGGCGAAGTTCTCAAGATGACTGAATGAAGGAGAAGCACGTGCGCTTCAAAGACTTGTCCCAATCGACCAGCGACTCTTCCGAAAATCCGCACTGAAGGACAAGGCTATCAATCGGACTTTGAACTTTTCAAGGGAGGTGCGATTCAAGTCTTCCGACATATCTGTACAACCATTCAGCCAAGATGTCACTTCAGTAATAAAGGACACGGGTTCTGATAGCTGAAGTTATTGTTAGCATTTAAAGGGGAAATCCATTTTAAAGTAATCCCCTGGTCTGTAAGCTCGGACTCCCATACGTTTTTAAAGAGCCGCTCTACTCGTGCCATGTCTAAGGATAACTTCTGGCTAAACATCCCCTTTAAGTAATTTTTGGTACAGAAAACATAATACATAGAACTTATTTGGCTATTTAAAGGGATTGTCCAGTTTAGAAAACCCATGGTCATACACCCAAGTAGGGATTTCTAGGTTAATATCGGTCAGAGAGTGGAGAGCGGTTACATAGTCAGTCTCTGGAGGACCTGTCCTGTCCTGTATTACACCGACAACACATTGATATGAATGGACACTGTGTAATGCTTCATTTGCCCTGTGGAGGAGCTGCAGGGAAACTGAACACTTACTGCCAGGTTTCCCCACAGGTTAGAGCTGATCGCTGGGGATCTCAGCAGGAGGAGACTTTGTGATCAGCTTATTGTCAAGAGACCCTTCTAACAAGTCGGGATTGTCCAAAGCTGAGGACCCCTTTAAAATACTCATCAGCTGGGTAAGATGGGTTTACTATCTTGCCCAATGGTGACAAAAATAGAATACAGATACAGTAAGGGTGGATTCACATATATCAGTTACGTCCGGCGAGCTGTTTTCGCCTGAGCTGGACACAACTGATAAGAATTTTTGTGCCCCGGTCCGTCGTCCATAGCTGGACAGAAACACGTTGCATGCATCGGAGAAAGGGGGCATCTGGCACAACAACTGATGCCGGAAAAGATCCAATAGGTAACCATGGGATCAGTTCTGGCATCCGTTTCCCTCCAGTGTTTCTGTACCACGCCAGAGGGAATCTACACTGGATCGCGGCATATATGGGAACCCACCCTAACAATTATGTAGTCCCATCCAGATGATCCTGAAATCAAGAAGGTTCAGCCCAAGACCTATTCAGACTCTACTCTAGTCCCGATTCACCGAGGATATTTATATAGCACCAGCACATAATCTATACTCATGAATAGACTGCTCAGACGCTGTGCTTGCCAGGCAGTAGTCGCATAGGTTCTGGAAGTTGCCTAGCAACAGGAGGTGCAGTCAGCTGGGTGACCACCCTAGAACTGTATGCTCCAGTAGAGATCTAGCTGTATCACCGGCATATTCATACACACTAACAACACTTCTGCCGCTCTTTATATTACGCACAGGAAGATGGTCTCAAGTGCTGAAATGTAATTAGAAAGTCATTTTTGATGTTGTTTCTTTGCAGGAAGAAACAGAAGAGTTAATTTATTTGCAATTTTCATAGATAAGCGGCAAACATGTAGCTCCGGTTCTAAACGTGGATACACGTTATAAGAAAAACATTCGAGCATTAGCGTTATTCTTCATTTTATTATATACAGTGACAGGCAGCTACAGGGTGATATCATCAGACGTGAATATAAGTGGTTGTCTAGTGCCATCTACTGGACAACGTATAAAAGTACAATAACCAAAATGTACTTTCCCCCTCTCATTCTCTAGTAGGGGGTTTACTACAATAAACAACAGCGATGGGTGAGCAGCAGAGTCTTTATGAGGACCCACAGACTAAGGGGTGGGGGTGAAGGTAATGGGTTTATAGCTAGCAAAAAATAAACATGACTTCCCCTACCTTTTATTTATTGTGTAATGTGACAATGCCCATCCTCTAAATTCCACCCCGATTTGCCGCATGGATTAAATAAAATGAACTACAGAAAAGTCCGATGAAATTAACAAAACACTTACATAGGTTTGTTTTAATATAAGAACAACTTAGCAAACAGGATCCATAAACAGGATCTCAAGGTAACTCAGATCATAACATGGTTCCCAGTTATCTAAGGGTAGTCCAAAGCATGGATTAAACCCCTCCATTTATTTATATCTCAATAACCATGTTTATCAATCAGGACTGGCACGCATAGAAGACATGGGGCCCCATAATAACGATAAAAATGAGGCCCCTTTTCAGGAGCTGCTTGACACCACCACATTCCTAACCACCCGGGAAAGGAGGTCCTGGCGTCTCCATCCCATTTTCATGACAAGTACATATTTTATCTCCTTGTTTGCTAGATCACTTGTGGAGACCACATCCCTAGGCTACTAAATTGGGTACATGACCAACATTCAATAAGCCCCCTCGGTCCAGGGGGCTAGAGCAGCTGCCTGGGCTACTGCTATGGTGTGTACGCCCTTGACAATAAGTGTTAATTCCAAGTTTAGCCGCCCTCTGTGTATGAGATTAGTAGGGAAAGCCGACGACACGGATAAAAGGAGGGAGTCTGCAAAATGCTGCCTGCAGAATATCTAGCTAGGATTCAAATAAAAGTTTGCATTCCCTGGGGTAGGTCATAGGCGCAGTGTAAAGAGCCACTAATCCTAAAGTCAACACATGTGACATATAGCAGGGACTCGCTCTCAACCCAATGAAGAACACTACAGTCCGCCTCTCCCCAACCTGAACTGGCTGATAACAGGGAATAATACATTGCATTGAACAGCACAGCAATGGAGAGAAGATAGATTTAAGGCTGAACCCGTTACCAAGATACATAGCACTATATATTTTTATTTACTAATAACATCTTCTACTGCAAAAAAAAATAATAATTAAAAAATTATAAAATTTTATTTTTGTTTGCGTTTTCCATCAATATCTTGCGTTCTTCTGCAGGGGGCGACGTATTACAGGCAAATGAATTGCGTGTTGGTATGGGGCTGTGGTTGGGGGACCACCACCAGGTCTATAACATAAAAGCCATTTCTTTTGAAACTCCAGGCCCATCTCTATCTAGGGCGCAATAACTTCTCCATTCGTCAAAGAAATAAATAATGAAAATTAATGACATGCAGTTTTTTCCAGTCCCATTTGTCTTCCAGGTTGACACCGAAGAAAACCCCAAATTGTCACCCATATGTGAACAGTTTTACCACAGTATCCTGGCAAAGCATCTGCTACGGTGCTGATAATGAAGTCTGAACGGAGACTGAGGGTTAGAGTACGCTCTTCCGGAAATGTGCGGCTGCCTGCGGTCTCAGACCTGACACGCACAATCTGTTTTATTGACAGCATCGAACAGGAAACTTCAGGAAGCCGAGAGAAGTTACAGCCGCTTTCATCACTTACTAAAGAAGTCACACGTTGTTAATTATCAGAAGAGAAAATCATTTTAGGTAAAAATGCAAAGACCAAATAAAGAAGTCAGAAAATTACTTTACTATTTCAATACAGATTAGAAAATTCTGAGAAAATTGGGTCCCGATCCCTTATTCAGAATCTCGATCTAGAAGCCAGATCGTCTACAAAGAGCGTCTCTCTCTCTGGAGGACCCAGGACGTCCATGCTTTACACAGACAGCCCATTGATCTCAGTGTAATGTTTCATTTCTCCTATGGTGGCGCTGCAGGGGAATTCGATACATATTGTCTGATTAACCAACAGATTGAGTGGATCCCGGGACTCCCTGTGATCACCTTATCGCTGGGATTGTCCAAAACAGATAAGAGGCCGAAAATGTTCTTAAAATGTCACTATTTCTCAAAGGAGGTCATTTTCATCGTTCGGTTACAGAAGCAGATAAATGTTGAAAATAAAATATTACGATTAAAATCTTAAATTCTCAGGTCTAGATGTGGACTTTACCGTGGGCCGGTGATCTGCACATACATGATCCTTATGTGGCCGCAGCACAGATCACAAGTCTCATGATATTCTGTAAAGATACATTTTCAAGGTTGGCGATCCCGTTATCTAAACAGAAATTTGACACGTATCTCAAAAAATAATGAAACACAATGGAGACTTTACTATTATAAGATGATCTTTTTAGATCTTGGAGTCAATATACTGTTCAGCCACAAGGTGTCCCTTAAACCCAGGGGAAGTCTCGCTTACACTTCTATGCATTGCACACAATCAGGTCACGTCTGTATAGAGCTCAGGCTGTTAACACGCTGCTCCGAATATCTTCATGCAGCAGCCAGAACATCACCAGTGCTTAATAATACCAGTTTCCCAAATCCATTCACCTGCAGCAATTTCTGTTGTAGCGACATGAGTGAAATCACCCGTGGTATAGAGCAGACATGTTCCAGGTGTTGGCTGCCACCATCAATATTCTTGTACCTGGGTCACCCTTTCTAAAAGACCTGGGTGGGTAAGGAGCCCACAATGTTCCTGATATGGTGCCACGTCTTCCACACTTGTGCGGGCATATTCTCCTAGTTCCTAATGCTGTCCCTATGACCTACACTATATATAAATTCTATACCTAGGTGAACGCAGTGAAGTCTATCAATGACACGAGGGTCGAGAACAAGTATTGAGACAGCATGGGCTCGGAGGGCTTATCTCAACACTACTCTTCTATGTGCCGGAGCGATAGGCGCTTCCACATATAGAAGATCCCTTTTCGGAAGAAATGTCTAAGATGTGCTACAAAGTATTACAATGTATTACATGTAATGTAAATGTATTACAAAGTTGGCCACCATCCAAATTGGCATTTTTTTGGGCACACATTTCAAATAAGACGACATATACAATTTTAGTTTTGCCTAAAGTGATTCTTTCAAAGGAATCTGCCAAGATGCCAGAGCCCTTAGAGCAGGGGTGGGGAACCTTTTTTCTGCCAAGGGCCGTTTGGATATTTATAACATCATTCGCGGGCCGTACAAAATTATCAACTTAAAAATTTTCCTGCTATACTTGGTCAAACATTTAATTAACTCTCCCCTAATGTGATGGCTGGAACGGCTTCTCTTTGGTGCGGCGTGTGATGTTCGCCGGTATTGACGATGTCGCGTCGGTCAGTCTGGAGCGCAGTCGACTCTTAACAATGGTAAGTTTTGAAAAGAACTCGCAGCAGAAAGTTGTTCCGACTTACTTAAAGGGGTTTTCCCATCAGGGACATTTATGACCTATCCACTGGATAGGTCATAAATGTCAGATAGATGCGGGTCCCACATCGGGGACCAGCACCGATCTCTAGAACGGGGCCCTCTAAATCCCGTTCTACCTCTGTGTTCCGGCTGATTTCCGACCATGAAGAAGAAAACAGCGTAACTCGCTGAGATGCGCAGTTTCCGTAACTCCCATAGTAGTGAATGGCAGTTACGGGAGCAGCGTAGCACGCAAGTTACACAGTTTCCATAACTACTATTCAGTTCTATGGGACTTACGGAAACAGCGCAGCTCAGCGAGTTACGCTGTTTTCTTCTTCACAGTCAGAAATCACAAGCTTCAGCCACAACACAAAGAGATAGAACGATGTTTAGGGGGCCCCGCTCTAGAAATAGATCTGGGACCCGCATCAATCGGACATTTATAACATATCCTGTGGATATATCATAAATGTCCCTGATGAAAAAAGCCTGTTTAAGTTACCTGACCTCACTTCGAGTAGATAGGGCGCATGGACGAAGCCAAGGAGGGAATGATACAGCGGCGGTCAGAGTGAGATCGGGCGTGCTGTGACAGGAGTGGACCAGTCCAGTCACCTGACATCACTGGCTTGAGGTAAGGTGACTGGACTGTGCCGGCCCGGGAGTGGACCAGTCCGATCACATGACCTCACGTCACTAACTCCGGTCAGGTGACCGGACTGATCCACTCTTGGGCCGGCACGCACCTACCTCACTTAGACTGCGGCCGCCATACTTGGCTCGTCCGCCCTTAGGGCGGACTCACGGCGGCGGCTGCGGCGAGAGAGTGAGGTCGGGCCGGACCAAATCATCCTGCGGGCCGGACGTTCCCCACCCCTGCCTTAGAGTAAGTGAAGTCGCGGGTACACATGCACCGGCTAAACAGAACCCCAACCCTTATACTGAAGGCTCCTGAGCCGAGCAAGTGCTGTATGTAAATGATGGGGTCTCTTGGCGTGACTGCATCCACAGCAGGTTTAGAATAATAAAGGTGCCCCTGATGTGGTCACATGGTGGTTCTCAATAAAGCAGGCCGAGAGGCGATGTAATTCACATACTATGTACTCTCTGCAAGTCATCATACCAGCAGGTTGGGCTTCGGAAACCCCCGGCTGTTGCTGCAGGTAAAGCTGCGGCCATCCATACATTCCCCTACAGCGGCCACTGTGTGAAACCTCCCCAGAAGACCCCACCATCCAGACTGAATTTTTCTGTGACAGATTTTCCCCACCATTATAGTCTATGGACCACTTCTCTGAGCAAATTTTTCAGTGGGAACATCTTTGAAAAGACCACAAGTTGGACTTATATGCGCTGTAACACATCTGGGTGCGGGTGTGCTCAGCATCACTACATCAGAAGGAGCAGGAGGAGAAGACTTGTTTGGCACATCATGGAAAAGTAGTTGCCAGCATCTCACTGCATCATCGTGGAAGAGAGAGGAGGAGGAGGAGGAGCATTTTCCAGCACCACGGAGCATCATAGCCGTGCTGGGGACCAAGAGGGAAGCCGTGCCGGGGACCAAGAGGGAAGCCGTGCCGGGGACCAAGAGGGAAGCCGTGCTGGACCAGACTGGAGAGTAGGAATGAGAGGGGGAACAGGCTGGAGTCTAGGAATGAGGGGGGGGGGGGGTCCATGTTGAGGACCATGCTGGGGAAGAAGATTTGGTGGGTAGCCATGCTGGGGAAGAAGATTGAGGGGAGCCATGTTGGGAACCAGGCCGGAGACTAGGAATGAGAGAGGGACCATGCTGGGGACTAAAAATGAGAGGGCTCTTTATTTGTGTGCAACACATGTTTGCATAACACACTTTAACCTGCATTCTGTGTACTTTTTTTTTTTCTATGGGAGGACCACCCCCCATTTTTCTGTGCAATTTTGGGTGGTCAGTTCAAAGAGGTTTCACTGTATTAAATTAGGCTTTTCACATGAATAATTGTCCATGTAATACACGGACAGACCAGGTCTCCCAGAACGAGAGTTGCTGTTTGTTAATGGCTCTCCACTAATAGAGGGATAGTCTTCCTCTCGGGATCTCCTCTTACATCCATCTGCACTAATAGGGGATATGGAAAAAGGTTCTCTTCATAGCAGATTCCTTAAAAAAAAATGCTCAAAACTAGACTCGGGGTTCCTTGGGGACAAAGAATGGAAAAACCTTGCAGATCGGATATACAGAGCGTCGCAGAGAACATCCTTATCCTCAGACATGCTGCCTTCGGAGGCTATAAAGTACCTACTAACCAGTTACTGAAGGTCGCGTGTAACGCTGCTCATCGGTCCAGCTACGGGTTTGAGGAAGTAAATTCTAGAAGGGGAAAAGCTGCAACTATGTTCAGTGAATTTCCTTGTCTGTAGAAAGAAGGACGGCGTCATCCTGCAGTGTTGACCGAGTTCAGGGAAATGGAAGATGTCCGCATGGGATGGATTAAGGCAAAACTGAGCAAACAATAAAAGGGCCATTTGGGCCTAACACGAAAGCAAGATGTAATAAAATATAGAAGATGAACAGATCTCAAATTTATACCGCAAGGTCTGAAGACCACTAGGGCCGCACTCATGGGTGCTGGACCCTGCGACCTTCTTCAAGGTCAAGCAGTCAATCAGAACGCTCGGCTCTCTACTTGAGGGTGACACATTTGGGGTCAGCGCCCTAGTGGAAGTCTCTGCTGTGATGTGCAGGATTGTAGTGATTCTCTTATACACGACTCCTTCCTGACAGTTGAACATTAAACTTTTTTTTTTTTTTCCACATGTGCAAGACAAGATCAGTTTTATCACAGTTCCGTTAAAGACAGGCCATACCTTCCGGTGGCTCAGAATAAGTAGAAAAGTTCCCTTCCTCCTGTCTAACCTACACTTGGCAAGGTCCTATGAGCCATTTGTCTCATCACCAACAGACTCAAGTCACCCATTGCCCTCCCCATGCACATGATATGGAGTCTTACCACATCAGGATACAGAATCTGCTTCAATTCCGGTTTACAGGCGTATGTTTCAGAACTTTGGTCAACCGCAAATATACAAGCCATACATCATTATAAAAATGTAGGAGCAGGGAACGTGGCATTTAACGAAATCATAAATAAAATAACCCTTTCAATGCCAGACATACCTAAAAAAATGTAAAAATGTAAAAAAAAAAATCCAGATTTTGGATAGTGGGCCATTGTGGTTACAAGATTTAAGGTTACTGCAAAGCCTCCAGATTTTTTGGGGTAGAAATAAATACAAATTAAAATTTTTTTTATTTAATTGTTATTATATAATTGTTTTAGTTATAGAATATTTGAAATATTTTTCTTCTTGAATTTTATTTTTATTTTTTTAATAACATTGACGCCCCATTGACTTACAATAGGGGCCATCGGCTTCCGTTGCCTGTAGTTTTTGAACTTTGCCTGCATGAAGCGCAATTCTTCCCGTCAAATCTGACGGAATTTGCAACAAAAACTCCAATGCAAACAAAGCCTAAAAAGTGTGTGTATATATAAAATCAGTTTTAGATATACAAAAGGCATACAATTTGCCCAAAAACCTCCCCTACTAGATTTTCCCAAAAATTTTACACTAATGTAGTTTATATACTACTATAGATTATCATGAGTAATGTCATATAAAATGCAATTTCGATTATTAGACACGATTTTTTTTTATATAGAACATAATGGACTATATAATATATTATATGGTGAGTGCGGAGTGGCTACCCCTTCAGTCGGCACCCGGATGCACCCAATAAGTGGAGTTCTCAGAGCTGGGATCCCCCCGCCTATTGACATGGTATATCCTGTGCATATAGCGTACATGTCCAAGATAGGAAAGCCCCCCTAAACTGTTGCGGTGTCCATTCATTGGGTCCGCTGACCATGTAATATCCATTAGGGGCCACTGCTAGTTCAGAGATTCCAGAATATTTTCTTGTGTATTTTCTCAGTAGGTGTTTTCATTGACCCAATCAACTGAATGAATGTAATACTGTAAGGCAGAGGAAAATATTACCCTAAAAGCGAATGTTCACCTTTATCCCTTCAATCCTTACGGCTCCATAGGACGGCTCCATAGGACGGCTCCATAGGACGGAGGTAGCTGCATACCCATGGGCAACGGTTACCTGCACAGGTGAACAAACAGAAAATCCGGATTACGTTACACTAGACGACTAAAGACACCGGTGCAGCTCACATCAGCTCATTATGCCGGTCGCTAGTAAAAACTTGTGCAGCCAAAATAAAAAAAATTAAAAAAAATTGTGCACATTTTGCTTCAGTATTTGGAAGTCAAAACGAGTAGTGGAACAAACAGAGAAAACCTATAATGGAAAGATTTGCACCTCTTCCGTTTTTTTGACCCTCTCCTGGTTTTGGCTTCCAAATACTGAGGCAAAATACTGACCAGAATACGGATGTGTGCATGAGGCCTTAGACCTTGATGTATGTGGGAGGCTCAATTGCTTTCTTTAGGCACCTGAGAGAAGACGTGAGGTTGAGTAGTTTGAAAACCAAGGTGCCAAAAATTGACTAGCTAAGCATGGCCCATTGACATGTGCGGTTGTTTCACACGGAAGACTTTAATATGAGGAACAGTTAAAGATTTGGCCAGGAGGGAGAAACAGAAACAGCGCCGCTTTCGTCCATGGGCCATGTCGGGTATTGTGGCTCATCTCAATTTTAGTAAACAGATTTTTTTTAAAAACAACAAAGGCCCCCTGGGGTTGTCTTGAGCTAATCCCTTTTAGGACATGCCCTAGAATATTCCCTTACAGCTGCCTGTGCATTTTGAATGCACATGCGGTAATGCATTGGAATACATAGATATAACAAAGCATTAGGAGGAAAAAAAAAAAAGACATTTATAGTAAAAGTAACAAAAAAAAAAAAAAAATTTTTTATAAAATAATTTGTTTTCAAAAAACAAAAAAAAAAAAGAACACGATTCTTTTTTTAATACAAACGGTTTATTAAATAAAAGTCATCAACCATACAAAATAAACCATAAGATATTAATCGTTACAACCCTTACAATAAAATCTCAAACTGAGTTTTGAGAACGACAAGAAAAAAACAAAGACACAAAACAATCAACTAAAGAAAAAAAAAAAAAAAAGTATATAAATAAAAAAAATTCTATATAAAAAAAAATTAAAATACACCCCGAAAAAGCAAAAACCAAGAACTTACACAGCAAAAAAAAAAATAAAAAAAAATATGCCTCCTGGAATGCAGTGAGACAAATATGGAAAAATGAGCTGCGTCCTGAAGGCCAAAATGGCCCGTGTCATTAGGGGGTAAAACCCTCTTTTAGGAGGACGATTGCATAGTATAATATAGTTAAGAAAAATTCCCTTAATCCATTTTCCACTGATCGCTGCAGTCTCCAGGTTAATAAATATTCTGGATTATTGGATTGCCATAAAAATAAAAAAACATCTTCAAGATTCTAGATTCTCCATAGAAATCAAAGTCATTACCTCAATCCAAAAAGTAACTTGAAGCTCCTGGGCCCCAATACAAAATCTCTACCAGGGCTCCCCGACTCCCTCGTGCATTTATAATATTGGTGTCTTCTTATTTGCAAGGGAAGTTTTTGAGCCCCCTTAGACACCAGGGCCACGGCTGACCCTGCACCCCCTACAGCTACACCCTTGGCTCGGACTTGTTCCAGATAAGGTCACCCTCTTACTGTAAATCTGCAATTCCGTATCTTGTCCCGGCTGCCGGTATAGAGCGTTCGGCTTGCGCCGATACAGTTGAGCTTACAGTTTTCACATACTCATCGCAGCCGCGTCCCTGGGGTTTTCCCTTCAATTCTCGGAGCAGACACCTTCTCCAAGCAACTTCCATCAATCTGTGCAGCTTTTTAGGAAATCTTTCAAGTCCTCGATGAAGACCAGCTCATTCCCAGAGGCAGCAGGAAGCATTACGGAACAGTAGGGTTACTGTAAGATATTAATAGCAGGAGCTGCAAATGACTCAGCCTTAAATATAATCCATCAATGGGGCATTATCCCGACCTCTGTGTATTACCTTGCACTGTTCACTTTAGGGAGTCCTGCGCGGCTCCGAATACGGTAATATATACAGAGCCGTACACAACCAGACAGGCCTTAACATCTCAGTGGCACGTCCAGAGTCCCCGGCTTTCCTGGCACGCTGTTTGGATGGGCCGCAGGCCAGCGTGTGCGGACAGGGTGGTATATAAATCACGCTATCGGGTCTTGACATTCCCCGTACAAAAGGTGAGTGTTCCAAGTGGGCACAAATCCGATAACGATCTTATATATCAATCAATAAGAGGGCGGCCAGTAATGAATCCTTATTAGTAAAAACTACAGGAACTATTCTTAAGGGGTACACAGACCCCCGGCAAATCTCGACCAAGAGGCATTGGTGTGTAAATGGGTTCGACCACCCTGGAAAGTAAATACAAGACTTTGATTTGTTAATGAAATCAGTCAGAGGTTGTAAAACGCGACAGCAGTGTGCGCAAAATGTGTTACCCGTGGCTTATATAGAGCCATGTTAGGAGATTGTCACCATTCAACGTAATAATTTTATAATGATGCGTATTAATGAAGAATACACGAGAATACTTACCGATTTACGCATTATTTATGGACATTGGAAACGCCGTGTCTGCTTGATAGGGGTCCGGGAGTAGGGACCCCACTGATCTCAAGAGCAAGGTTGCAGGTCTCCTTTTCCTGGCGGAGAGGTGGCTGCACACGTGGAGATAAGGCAAAAGACGAACAAGCCAAGAGCCTTTTCTTTTCTCTTGCTTCGATTGTAAGAGATCAAGAAAGTGGTTTAAGATTTCTCGAGCCTCCCTGGCCCCTTTCCTGCCCGGAGATCAGTGAAAATTCTGCCCAGAGTAAATCAGAGACAGACTGGTTGCTAAGGAAACACTGCTTGCCAACTTCATTGAAATGTCTGTGGTTGTTAGGTGTTGTGACCCTAGCAACCGGACTGTCAGAGTGCTTTATGGCACTGTTCTGACAGCAAAGACGAAGAACCAGGTCACACCAGATTATTCCCTATTTTCTTTAATGGAGTCCCATGGTGGAACGGTTGCTAAACAATATGGCGGGAACAAACACAAAGACTGGAGAAAAGTGCTCTAACATTTGGTTGCCATAGAGGAACATTTTTCAGACATGTATTCGGATTTGTGGTCGTATAGACCTAAATATCTGTGCACCTATAGCCAGTGCCACGGTTCACACATTCGGACACAATGAAAGGACTAAGCCGTCCATATGGTTAACCCCATTCACCTTCATTACCATCCATATTTAGAGATGAATCGGGCCTATGGAAGCCGGGGTGAACAACTGCCACACACCTTGGTCCCTTTAGATGGGGTCTGGGTCAAATAAGCCAGTCTAATTCCCCCAATAATGGACGATCAATCGTGTCTGGCAGCCCCATAGACCCATCGGATCCAATATGTACTAAGAGTGGTCTTTCATGGGCACTTGTTTTGAGAACTTTGGTCCACCATTGTATGCGAGCTCATTTCGATTTCTATATTCAACCAGGCCTCAGATAAACTTCTTGGAAAATAGGCCGAGATCAATTCTGACCCCGCTGGCAGATTTCCAGAATAGTGTGAAAATTTCTTCCATCAGTTAAAGATTCACCACAAACCGGAAGTCATTCGCCCCGGCGTGCAGTGATTTTGAGTAGAGGCGCAGACCACAGTATCCTTCCATAGTGACACAAGAACCACCACACTGTAACGTATATATTACAGCTGCAGGTCCCCGTGTTTCGTAGTCTTCTGCCACACAGAGAAAGTTGAGTTATTATGTATAGAAACAGCATGGAGATACATTGTAATCTATTCTGATAGCAGAGGGGATTGTGAACACGAAGGGGCAGTGGGTAGCAGTTGCACTTGGGCCCCGGAGCCTTAATGGGCCCAAAGATCCCTCCAGCACATAAGGGGGAGGGGGCAGACGTAAATTGATTGTGTATCAGGGCCCCCCACTTTGCACGTGCCATTTAAAATACTGGTGTCTTATGTAATAGGTGCCGATGGGCCCCCTTAGGCTCCTGGGCCCAGTAGCAGAGGCTTCCTGTTCACTCCCTATAGTTACGGACCCCGGTGGGGACCCTGCATTAGGGCCTTGGAGCTTCAAGTTACTCCTCTGAGTGGACGGTTGTGCTAAACACAGAACTACCAGCTGGTGGCTAAAGAAGGTTTCATCAAACATGAGACAAGAAAATAGATGATAACCTCGCTCATTATAACTTAAAGGGGTTGCCCACGTGGAGACATGAAAGGATTCCCTTCCCCGGACACCCCACTCTTTAGCGGAGACAAGAGCCATGACCAGAATAAGTCCATACAATATCCATTAATGCTAAAAAATTAGGATGAGTTTAGTCTTGAGGTGGTACTCCCGGAATCTCCCCCGAGGCTCAGGTAATAGGTGGCAGTTACTGGATAATGTAGTACTTGTATATAATCATTTTATCCTTGCTCGATTAATAAAAGTCAGGCCCCTATGCACAGACTTACTGCTTTTGTGCTTATATACAATAGTCAATGTGACACAGGCAGAGCTGTAGTGTAGAGCATGGAGGTGGGACAAAGTTTTTGTTAAATGGGTTGTCTGCTGTGGGCAATCTCTACTCGTTAGAAGGGGCTCTTGACAATAAGCTGTAATTACTTTTTAACATATTTTCTACCTAAGAAGCAGATGTTGTTCTTCAGTCCACTGCCCTCAGTGTAATACTAGCTGATTAAAGGGGTTCTCTGCTTCGGAGAATCCCTACTTGTTGGAAGGGTCCCTTGACAATGAGCAGATCACAAAGTCTCCTCCTGCTGGGACCCCCAGCGATCAGCTGTGATCTGTGGGGAAACCTGGTAATAAGTGTTCACTTTCCCTGCAGCGCCACCACAGGAGAAACTAAGTATTACACAGTGTCCATTAATATCAATGTGTTGTCTGTGTAATATAAGACAGGACAGACAGACAGACTCTACGTAATCGCTCTCCACTCTGGACAAGAGATGAGGACCCTGAACAGAGGACCCCCCCCTCTATTAACCCAGAATTCACTAATAGGGTTTATGACAATGGCTTCAGAACTGGGCAACCCCTTTAAGGTCAGAGGTGGATTTCAGGCTTCGTTAGACATGGATGTAACATTTAATGGGATGGGACTATGGATGGCCTGTATTTTGGAATCTCTCCTGCACAATCCTAAACGATGGGCATATGGGCAATGTCAGGATCCCCAGATAATAAGCAGTTGTGTTTGTGTGTAATATAAGGAGAGATGACAGTTGCCGGGTGTCATCTCCTCCAGGCAGGTGTGAGGATGTCTCTCTCTCTCTCTCTCTCTCAATTAACCTATTGTAAAGATGTGAAGATGTGGAATGCCGAGAAGCCTGGAGAGAAGCCGCTATTCCATATTAAACCCTGATCAAGGAGATTCAAGAATGTCTTTCGTGGCACATTGAGGGCGAGGACGGATTGCAAATATAAAAGATGTATTCTGCCCCCAAAATCTGCAGCAAGGCGTCTGTCAGTAAAGCCGCTTCTTCATATGCGGCCGTTGGTATAATAGATCAAGAGACAGACTAATCCGCAGCGGCATCCTCTCTTATATGGGAACCGGAAAATAACAGCACAGACCTCAGCGCCTAATCCTTGTACGATCACAGAGGAGATCCTGTATTATAGTCACGGTCAGAGATGGTCTAAAGCTCTGGGTCAGGACAGGCTCCCGGCCAACTACTGCCCAGTCCCAGTCATAGCCACCTCACCAGCTGCCCTCTATGAAGAATATGTTTAACCCTGCAGTGCCCATCGCCCGTTACCACACCAGTAACATGTATAAGAAGTATATAATGTCCACCTGTTACCCACCTCACCTGCTGCCCAATCTAAAAAGGATAATCAAACAGTATTACACGATCGGCTCAGATACAGCGGCTCAACAGACAGTATCACACATGATAGGCTTAGATACACAGCTCAGCAGACCGTATCAGACATTAGGCTTAGACACAGCAGCTGAGCAGACCGTTTTATACATGATATGATTAGATACATCCACTAGGTAGACTGTATCACGTAGGATAAGCTTAGATACACCAGCTCAGAAACCTGATAGGATTAGATGCACTGGCTCAGCAGACCGTATCACATATGATAGGATTAGATACAGCGACTCAGTAGACACATTAGCTCAGCAGTTTTACACATAATAGGCTTGGATACTTCAGCTAGGCGGACAGTATCACATATGATCGGCTTAGATACACCGACTCAAAAGACACTATCACATGATCGGATTAGATACAGCGGCTCACCAGACAGTATCACATATGATCGGATTAGATACAGCAGCTCAGTAGACCGTATCACATATGATGGGATTAGATACAGCGGCTCAGCAGACAGTATCACACATATCAGGCTTAGGCCAGATTCACACGACAGAGTGCAAACTCGGACGTGAACAAATTATGTTTTTCCTGTCCGAGTTGCACCCGTGCGGGACCCGTTTTCAGGGATACCTCATAGGACTTGAGTTTATTGAGGGATCCGATAAAACAGAGGAAAATAGGACACGTCCTATTTTTCCACGGACCCTTCACACGGTCCATTAAAACAACGGCTGTGTGAACGGCCCCAGTGAAATACATGCATTCGTGAGACGGACGTTGTTTTAACGTCCGTCACAGGGACATATACCACGGTCGTGTGAATAAGCCCTTAGACACGCCAGCTCAGCAGTTTTACATGTAATAGGCTTAGATACGTCAGCAAGGAATTCAGTATCCAACATGATAGGCTTAGATACACCATCTCAACAACAAAAAGCATCAATGTGTAGTAAATAGTTAAAGCTGATTTAGAAGAGATCATGGATAATCTTTCATAAATCAGCTTTATACTACAATTTCCCTTTTAATTCTGCAGATTTATTTGGGGTTAACCCTACAGGCGTCATTTTAAGAATGACCTGGGATCTGATTTGCTGCAAATCACATTACAATGGCAGCATCGACCTATGTGACAGATATGGCTGGACAATAATATCCCCTCTGAGTCAAAGAATTATCCAGTTAAACACGAGGATCCTTCAGATTTGGTAATATTGTACTATGACAAGACATGTATGTAAGGCAGATACACACAGATAATAGATCTAACACAGCCAGGAACAGATCATCTTACTGATGATCTGTTACAAAACTACAACTCCCAGCATTCCCTGACAAATGTTCCCCCCACGTCACTCACCCTAAGTTACAAATGCTTAAAGGGGCGGACGGTATACTTTTGACAACACAATGTGAAATTTTGGGTTTCTGGAGGTGCAATTTACAATTTATACCACTAGAGGGCTCTGCTGGTCAACCTCAAAAACAGCTCTCCACATCGAAATAGCATTGCCCGGGCACATTGATGGGGAAGACGACTCTAATGTGTATGGGACTATGCAAAGAGACCGGTGAAAAGACAGGGACTATAAGCTGAAGGGGTCTTAGAGACGTCATAAAACTGGAGAATAGGATAGCCACAAAACATCCGGCACAGTCTGCTCTCCAAAGATTTTTTTTTTCTAATTTCCAATTTACTAGATATAATGCGGCAGTGATTGACAATTAAATAGTTGATTACATTTTTTTATCTAGTCAATACAATTTATTGCACTTTTGCAATTTCCGAATACGAAACTTTCTTAGACATTACACAAAATGGTTACAAGTTACTCGTTACTTTGGAAGAACTAAGGCTACATGCACACCACCATTGTTTTATAGTCAGTGCGCTATCCGTTTGTTTTTTTAGCGGATCGCACACTGACCCATTAATTTCTATGGCCACATGCACACTACTGCGTTTTTCACGGATCCGTTTGGGGGGCCGTGGAACCGGGCCGCAAAACTCAGAGCAGGTCCTATTCCTGCCCGTGTTTGCAGCTCGGTCTCGCCCATTCAATTCTATGGCGATATAAAAACCACGGCCGGCAAACGGATCCCATCCGTATTCTGTCCGTACGCCGTCCATGTTTTGCGGATGAGTTGCTAGGCGACAGGGATCATGGGGGGGTTGGGACAAGCTATTGACATTATTTCATGCCTTCTGTTATTTTGGGAGGATCCGTGAATACAGATGCAATAGGGACCGTGTTTGTGGACAAACAGAACGGAGGCGGAGGAGCTGCAGACACACGGCCTGCAAATACGGACAATGGATCCGTTGTTTAAGGGACACGTAATACAAAATAGTCGTGTGCATGTAGCGGTGTAAGTCTATGAGCCTGTACACCGCTACATCGGCTTTACGGAAAAAGCCGAACAGAAACGAAGTGGCTCATCACTTCTGCAGCTGTTTTGGCGATTGGTGGGGGTCTCAGTGCTTGGACCCCCACCAATCAAAACTTCTGACATGTCACTATAACATGTCAGAAGTTTGTCGAACGTTTAGTTAGAGTTTTGCCCTCTTCAGAATATTAGGTCTTTATTACACCGTTATTAAAACCTGACACTAGGGGGCGCTGATACACACCATAAATATACAGTTATGTCATATAAGATGCCTCAGGAAACTGAATTTAATTCCCTGTGCAGCCCTATTAGAATGTGCCGGGGTAGTCACAAGCCTTTACTCCTTTTCATTAGCCTAGTTACTGATCAACAGCCGAACTAATAAGCCAATAAAACAGAGACGCTTCCTAAATGCTATTACTGATGAAAATTGACAAGGAAAGAAATCAGTCACACAGAGCAACTTCCTACATAGGAAAAGATCTACAAGAAAGGCTACATTAGAAAAAAAAAAAAAAAAAAAAAAAAAAAAAAGAGTCACTTTTCTATAGGCCGGGTCTGGTTTTGCCGTATCGAAGCGACTAACGCTAAACTGCAATACCAGGCACAGACAATAGACCAGAGTGGCACTGTTTCTGGAAAGTAAAAAAAAAAAAAAAGGCATTTTTTTTTATAATTCATTACAACCTGTTTTTAAAGTGTAGATCCAGTTAGGAGAGAGGCCGAAGTTTAAAGGTGACGGCGGGAGATGCAAGCGAGAGATTAAGGACCGGCCACCTAAGAAACCGTCCATCGCCAGAAGCCACTTCTGTAAATCGCACAGCGTTCATGAGACGCAGATTATAAAGTCGCCGTTACAGTATGGTTTCTACATTGTAGCAGCTAGTGGCTGTTCTCTCCATGTCCCGTTTCCAAACGTCAGTAGGCGACACTCCACCCACTCACGACACCACTGCAAACGATCATGTGGCAACTAAGCTCCACCTAGGGAGAGAAAGAGTTTGAAAATTGGAGTGATGCATCATGGGGGATAACTCAAATTAAAAAAACAAAATTAAGTATTTATGCGTTTTAATTCTACAATTTCCAGGTCCAATCATCATCTCTCGATCATGGTCTCCTAGAGAGGGCGACTGGACGTCAAATTTAGACAACCCCTTTAAGGCATTAATATGGCCTGGGCCCTTGTAACATAATATCGATACATTATATTATCCCGTCGGATAACAATTCAACTGATAAAATCTTTATTTATTAGGGGACAATGCACAAATCTATTTTATTTTTTTCTTAATTCACCTACCTGGGTCCTCTCCCTTTCATGCTCCTGGCATGCGGGGCCGTGCCTGCGCAGCTGCATATTCCCAGCAGTGAATGCTGCCTGTCACAGCGACCGTTTCCCTCTTTTTGAAGCGTCGTGCCCAGCTATCTCCCGGTGACATGTTTCTTTCAGCGAGAATTATTTTCCCTGGGCTTCTGTCATTGCTCGTCTTCTCCCTCCCCGCGTCGCTCTATTCTCTCTGCCCGAACATCCACGCTCCGCTACGTCCAAGCAGGTGTGAGGACAGGCTGCCCCTTTGTGCTGGCATTGGTCCTCGTCCAACCCTGTCACTTTTTCCCCTGTCTTTTTTTTCTAGCGGAGCAGGAGGCTAGCTCGCTGTCACCTGTGCGGTGTGACCGTGCGCCTGCTGTAATCTCCCTCCATAAAGGCCATTATTGTCAGCCAGGGGGGAATTGGATCCAACCTGAAAGCAAAGGCCTGGGCAGCCGTTAGCAGTCAAACTGACAGGCACAATTAAAAAGCACCCCCCCCCTCCCCCAACCACGTGACACGTTTTACTTCAGAGAAACTTTTCTCCTGATTTCAAAGTGGAAACTTTTATGCTGAGTATGTGGAGAATTGGCAGGAGGAGGACAGACTAATATTAACTCTGGGATTATACTTTATTGGCGGTGTAGAGAAATGTTGTCTATTGTTCCCTGTTATCAGCCATTTCGGACGAGGAGAGGCAGATTGTAATGCTCTTCAACGAGATGAGTAACAGCAAGATCTCTGCCCCATGATCATTGCCATACACTGAAAAAGTTGCATGATGTCAGCACTCCAATAGATGGAGAGTAAAGCAGTCACACAACAGTCAAGAGACTTTCCTCGTTCACTTCCATTACCTTCGCAACGAGCAATTTAGGCCGAGTGACTCGTCTGCACCTGAGATCATTTACATCTATAGCGCAGGTAAAGTCTGAAGGTTTCAGAGCGGAAATCTACCAGTATTCCCTGCTTGTTTAGGATCTGTGAATAGCTTTCTCTAGTGATTTGCATTCTGGGAAGGTTGCAATTTAGGATGAGTACAGGATAAGTAATGTAATGTATGTACACAGTGACTCCACCAGCAGAATAGTGACTGCAGCTCTGGAGTATAATACAGGATGTATCTGAGGATCAGTACAGGATAAGTAATGTAATGTATGTACACAGTGACTCCACCAGCAGAATAGTGACTGCAGCTCTGGAGTATAATACAGGATGTATCTGAGGATCAGTACAGGATAAGTAATGTAATGTATGTACACAGTGACTCCACCAGCAGAATAATGAGTGCAGCTCTGGAGTATAATACAGGAGGTAACTCAGGATCAGTACAGGATAAGTAATGTATGTACAGTGACTCCACCAGCAGAATAGTGAGTGCAGCTCTGGAGTATAATACAGGATGTAACTCAGGATCAGTACAGGATAAGTAATATAATATATGTACACAGTGACTCCACTAGCAGAATAGTGAGTGCAGCTCTGGAGTATAATACAGGATGTAACTCAGGATCAGTACAGGATAAGTAATGTAATGTATGTACACAGTGACTCCACCAGCAGAATAGTGAGTGCAGCTCTGAGTATAATACAGGATATAACTCAGGATCAGTACAGGATAAGTAATGTATGTACAGTGACTCCACCAGCAGAATAGTGAGTGCAGCTCTGGAGTATAATACAGGATGTAACTCAGGATCAGTACAGGATAAGTAATGTAATGTATGTACACAGTGACTCCACCAGCAGAATAGTGAGTGCAGCTCTGGAGTATAATACAGGATGTAACTCAGGATCAGTACAGGATAAGTAATGTAATGTAT
Organism: Rhinoderma darwinii; assembly: GCF_050947455.1. NCBI lineage: Eukaryota > Metazoa > Chordata > Amphibia > Anura > Rhinodermatidae > Rhinoderma > Rhinoderma darwinii. Next base: position 135,814,191 of record NC_134693.1, read on the forward strand.
GTACACAGTGACTCCACCAGCAGAATAGTGACTGCAGCTCTGGAGTATAATACAGGATGTAACTCCGGATCAGTACAGGATAAGTAATGTAATGTATATACACAGTGACTCCACCAGCAGAATAGTGAGTGCAGCTCTGGAGTATAATACAGGATGTAACTCAGGATCAGTACAGGATAAGTAATGTAATGTATGTACACAGTGACTCCACCAGCAGAATAGTGAGTGCAGCTCTGGAGTATAATGCAGGATGTAACTCAGGATCAGTACAGGAAAAGTAATGTAATGTATGTACACAGTGACTCCACCAGCAGAATAGTGATTGCAGCTCTGGAGTATAATACAGGAGGTAACTCAGGATCAGTACATGATAAGTAATGTATGTACACAGTGACTCCACCAGCAGAATAGTGAGTGCAGCTCTGGAGTATAATACAGGATGTAACTCAGGATCAGTACAGGATAAGTAATGTAATGTATGTACACAGTGACTCCACCAGCAGAATAGTGAGTGCAGCTCTGGAGTATAATACAGGATGTAACTCAGGATCAGTACAGGATAAGTAATGTAATGTATGTACACAGTGACTCCACCAGCAGAATAGTGACTGCAGCTCTGGAGTATAATACAGGCAGTAACTCAGGATCAGTACAGGATAAGTAATGTATGTACACAGTGACTCCACCAGCAGAATAGTGAGTGCAGCTCTTGAGTATAATGCAGGATGTAACTCAGGATCAGTACAGGATAAGTAATGTAATGTATGTACACAGTGACTCCACCAGCAGAATAGTGAGTGCAGCTCTGGAGTATAATACAGGATGTAACTCAGGATCAGTACAGGATAAGTAATGTAATGTATGTACACAGTGACTCCACCAGCAGAATAGTGAGTGCAGCTCTGGAGTATAATACAGGATGTAACTCAGGATCAGTACAGGATAAGTAATGTAATGTATGTTCACAGTGACTTCACCAGCAGAATAGTGACTGCAGCTCTGGAGTATAATACAGGATGTAACTCAGGATCAGTACAGGATAAGTGATGTAATGTATGTACACAGTGACTCCACCAGCAGAATAGTGAGTGCAGCTCTGGAGTATAATACAGGATGTAACTCAGGATCAGTACAGGATAAGTGATGTAATGTATGTACACAGTGACTCAACATTTTACATATATAAGGTGGACATACTGTTTACATATTCATGCAAATAAAAGGAGGCAAATTATTGGATTAGCAGGACTTCAGATGACACAACTGTATACTATACGTGGAGTTGGTGATAAGAGCAGTTTAGGGACAAAGTACCGCAGTTGTAGGTGTCCCTGGAAACAATGTAGCACGCTGGGATCCGATGGTGCGTAGAACATACAATGAAATACAGGGAATGGTAAGAAAATAAAAGGTCAATTCCCACGTATTCGTTGTATGCGCACTGATGGTTCCACATGATAACACCGCTGGGTCGAGCCTTAAACAAAATGGCCGTGTGATGTCATGTTTTATGTGAGGACACAATGTGCAATCAGTCTCTGCAAGAATAAGGATTTCTGGGTTTGTAGGCGATGGATCAATAGACCAGTAAATCACTATTACAGCCCTTGTACGTAACTGAAGATGGATGAGCGGCCACTTATTAGACGGGGAAGTTAGTGGAAATGGCTTTTTTGAACATTGCATATATTTTCTGCTTCCCGGCCTCTCGGCTGCTGATATTAATGTGTTCGTGCACAAAGGTCCCTGTAACGCAGCTTGTCAGAAATCATTGTTCTTGCACAGAAAAAATGAGACCATTTGTATTCGCTGCGGTCCCTAATGAGGTCGGGTTTCCTTTTTTTGGCATCGGTTTAGATTCCAGCTCTACAAATAACATAAGATGCAGGGAGGCCGAGAGATATGTGGTTTGTTACAGCGTCATTTGTCAGTTTTATAAGAGAATAATTTCAGCGCGAGCCTAACAGGGTGCAGGGGACTGAGCTGTCCACAAGGGGGCGCCATTACAAACTACTGGTAAATTAAAAAAATAAATGTATATTTTAGGTATTGCAAAATAAGGTCATCTAAGGTAAACCCAAACCTCAGTATATAGAAGTCCTTGAGGTGTCCTCTAATGTTAATATTCTATTCAATCATTACTCATTTGTTTTTGTCGTAGCCACTATTAGGTCTTGTTCACAAAGTGCAGATTTGATGCAGATTTTGCATGCATGTTTTAAGCCAAAACCAGATAGAATTGGATCTAGAGAAGGCTTTTAAGGTTATCCTTTACATATTTCTTCTTTTTGGATACCGTTCTTGGTTCGGACTTAAAAAAAATAAATACATGCAAAATCTGCATCACATCTGCATTGTGTGAACAAGGCCTTACTGCTCCCACAGTGGTTATCGCTCATCTTTATTAAAGACCGGAAAAGCAAATCTGGTAACTGCTCTTGTAATGGTCATTTAGCCCACCCTCCCCCCCAAAAAAACAAAAAAAAAAAACTATGGGTGCAATAGTAAAGTTTATGAAGCAACTAAAAGGTGGACACGCACGTGCCCCGAGTACACACAGGGAGGGTCATCACAGACATTTCTTCTGGTGGGCCCGAGTACGACATTGCATTGTATGGACAATATAAAATGAACATTTCTTATTTTACACTTGTGTGAAACCTAAAAAGTACGGGGTCATCACATTGGGCGACAGAGGACATCAGAAGTGAATAATCGGGAGGGGGGGGGGGGTTCATGTGAATCTTTAGCACCAAGATCTTCACCTGCAGGAAATGTTCTATGACTAAAAGTAAAGCACTTGCCCACAGCAACCAATCAAAGCCCCGCTCTCGTTTTTAAATGACCGCTGCAGCCGGATTGGTTGTATTAAGCGACTGCTCTACTTCTCCTTTGCCGACTCCATGACAGATCGGAACGCTCGCACCCTATCATTTGGATACGATTTTGCACAAGTTCCGTGTTCCTAACGTTTCCCCCTGAACGTCCCATCAATCTTGTCCTACTTTCTGAAATGCTTCAGACCTGTGAAATAAAAGCCATTTGGGTGACTCGGGAGCTTCCCATTGCCCTATTCCAGCATCCTCTACTCTTAAAGCTGAGAGCTTTTCACGTCCTATTTGGAACTGATAGGAAGCTCGTCCATTGTTTCACTAGATGGATATTAGCGCTGATGAAGGAAATGCCTCATCTGATAAGAGAAGCGTTGAAAAGAGTACAATTTCCAAATCAGTGAACTTTCAGACACTGGGTTCCTGCTTGTTACATGCGGGACATCTCTACTGTTGGGACAGTGCGGGCTCTTTGGCGGTTACGGTCCACACAGACCAAACAATAACTCCGGCAAGTTTCACACCAGCGCCATGATTAGGAGAGAGCACACGAGCGTCCCCACACTGACAGCGTCCCCCCCCCCCTCAGGGAATACAATCTATTTCTAAGGTCATTTAACTATGTTTATTTAGGGCAGAGAAGACATTTCCGGCTTTTACACATCAGTCCGTGGCTGGAGTGGAAATGCTGATCGGCAAAGTGGAATCAAAATTGTGAAATACAACCAGTGTCGGGATCTCCCGAGAACATGATTCTGAGGGTCCACCCTCCATCTACACAGAACAGACGCATGGCTCCTATTAATCACATCGTAATCGTTGTAGTCATCATTGTACGCACAGGACAGATCATCAATGAGGTCTAATAGGTTATTAGTGGATCATCCCAGAAGAAATAGACCCGAGTAGCTCCAAAGTCACATGGGGTTGTCCTATACTGGACCTTTAAGGGGATTGTCTGGGCCTGGGGCGGTTCTTTTGTTTTTGTTTTTTTATAATATCATTTTTTTATTGTTGTTGATTTATATAACAAAATATTCCATACTACATAACAAATAAAACGCAGAAAATATTCAGAGTTAACATTATATTAAACAAAATGTTATGTAGTACAGACACGGTCCCAAAAGTCAATACTGAAAAATCAACAGCCACCCCCTAAAACCCTGGAAAATATTGCGCGGGGAGTAGAGAGAGGGAAAAAAGGAGAAAAAAAAAAAACCAAGAAAAAACATTATTCCTCAAACAACTACTGACACATTTTAAACTTGCCCTAAGGCCTTTTTCTTTTCGGGGGATAGTTTAATTATTCATATGTTCCAGATCTTAAAAAAAAAAAAAAAATGTCCCCTTCCTCTTTACTTAGCGTCAAGTAATGTGATCTTTCTAAAAGCATCACTCTATTCACCTTCATGGTGCCATTCTACTTCCCATGGGAAATCTTTTGAGATCCATTTATAAATGATAACCAATCTTGCCAGAAACAAAATCGTTCTAATTTGTTTGCTACAACCATAGTCTTTCAAAAGACTGGAGATGCCAAAAATATGGGGCGGTTCTTTGTACTAATGACCTATCCACAGGATAGGATATCAGTATATGATTGGTGGGGGTCTGACATCTGGACCCTGCACCGATCAGCTGTTCCAGCTGCCTTCACACCCCAAAATCTATGCAGCACGGCCGCTATACATCTGCTTCCGGCACGACCCCTGCATAGCTTCCGCCACTCGGAGGCAGCTGATCGGTGTGGGTCTGGGTGTCGGACCCCCACCGATCATATACTGACCTAACCTGTGGATAGGTCATCAGAATGAAAAACCGTCACATGCCTGGACAACCCCTTTAAGACCCATTGATGCGTCAGAACCTGTGCCCATCGGAGGACCTATAGCAAAAATAAACCCATCATCTAAAATAAACCATCATTCCAGGACAAGCTGCCCCTTCCTATCCCAACCAGAACACAAGGCAGTATCGGTGTGGATGTCACAGTGGTTGTGGATAGGGAGGAGTCCTGTGCAATTTAATACAACACATAAGAAGGGGGATAAGGATAGCCTGAACTGGGACCCCCTACTTATGGACCCCATAGCATCTGCCTGTGCTCAATCTATGGTATGTAAGCCTTTGGAGACGTAAATTATACTCCATCCTATACTCCAGTAGTAATCAGGTTTTGCTTCTTGGGGTTCACCAACTAAAATCCTTGCGCAATCATAACCTAAATAGAATATTACAAACACAGACATTACAACTATCCTGCAGTCACCATAATCCCTATGCCACATATAATTGATGCTCACGATGGAAACATCCAGCACTTCAGCAGTTAAACATCTACCTTTGAGCTTTGTTTTTTTTTGGGCAAACAGCAATTTCCTATTGTGGTGCCCACCCCTAATGACTCGGTGGTGATGTCTGCAAATAGCCGGGCACACCCAGACGTCCTTCATAGTACATAAATAGTGTTCTCCCCGCTATCGGAGCAGGGACTTCTCGCTGCTGTGTAGGATGCGGGTGTTGGTGGGTCATATACACAGCAGGAGAACTTCTGACTGTTCCCAAATCTGCCCGCTGTTGTTCCAGGCGCCTCCCGTCCTTTTTTTAATGATTTGGGTGGATTAACGAAAAGGCGCCCTATGGTGTCCGGAGATCGTATCAAATCACGTACAACATGTCCAATATAATAACAACGTGGAGGAAATCACAATCTATAGGTTTTACTTTTATTGTTGGATTTATTGGTTCATATGTTAAAATGTTCCAAAGGCCAAACCTGAAAATGTATTATAATAGGAAAAGTGATCAGCATCAAGAGAACTGCCCCAAGTGTCAGCGTGTCACTATCCTGTAACCCAAGTGTCAGCGTGTCACTATCCTGTAACCCAAGTGTCAGCGTGTCACTATCCTGTAACCCAAGTGTCAGCGTGTTACTATCCTGTACCCCAAGTGTCAGCGTGTCATTATCCTGTACCCCAAGTGTCAGCGTGTCATTATCCTGTACCCCAAGTGTCAGCGTGTCATTATCCTGTACCCCAAGTGTCAGCGTGTCACTATCCTGTAACCCAAGTGTCAGGCGTCATTCTTCTGTAACACCATCAGTCAGTGTATCACTATACTGTACCCCAAGTGTCAGCGTATCACTATCCTGTACCCCAAGTGTCAGGCGTCATTCTTCTGTAACACCATCCGTCAGTGTGTGTATTTAGTGGGGCTCCACTGATTTGTATGACATTGCCCAAAGACACCAAACATTACACTACACCACAGACCACAAAAGAGACAAATATAAGAAACTGAATATCCAGGAACCCCAAAAACTGCTCGATTCTGACTCGCATGCTAGCTCGGTTCTCAGAGCAGATCATTTAGCTGACGGAGTAAAATGTGTCGATCATTTCTCCAAAACCAAATAATAATGGAAAAGTAAAAGATAAACGTAGAGAAAAATAGCACAAAACATTTCCAGAGAAGGTGCGTGGTTGTTGACCGCTTCACCCGGTTTCCTAACAGCCGTATATTTCGGTCATTATTCCCTGGCCCCCACCCAAGAGCTGACAGCTTCACACATGAACATGGCTCATGGAAAATATGAAATGGACAGAATTCCTCTCCTGCGGAATTTGAAACCCATGACAAACACAACTCCCCATTTTTCCTGCCCTTGGCTGCAAAACAACACAGGGAGCACAGAGGGGAGCAGCGGCCACCGGCCAGGTTTACGCAACACCGCTGAAAATTTGGTCAAATGCAAAGTCGACTTCTGGTACCGACACACGATTTACCTTGGCTTGTGAACTCTTATTTTCCAGAAATCCTGTGATATTTTCCCCCTATCAGCAACAAGAATGTCATCACTTCGAAAAGTCTTGTAAATAGGTCCAAGGGGTCAAAGTTATTCATGTCCTTTCGATTAGCATTCTGAGTGTAATCTACTAGACAATGTACGGGATATAGATTGTAGGTCTAACCGCATGAAGATACTAATGGTCGTAATCAAAGACTTAAAGGAGGCTTCCGAGTGTAAACCATATATGAAAATGTATTACGACTAAAACAAAAAGGACAACCATGGATTTGAACTGATTTTAATAATCTAAACTGGCCGTAGCTGTGGGAGCCTCAGTGTTTACAACGTAAGCAGCTCAACGTGGCACGAGGGCGACCTACACAATATTAAGTAGGGGGTTTTAATGTTACGGCTGATCGGTGCATAGGTTTGTGAAAATTATGAGGACAGCAAATACAGTAGGTTGTGTATAGAAACCTCCCAACTTAGTAGCACAATATATACATATACAATGGGAGTCTTTTCCAGCTATACGATTTCTGTCCACTAAACTATAATAGACAAGCCGACAAGTCTTCTTAGTTCCAACATTCTCGGCTGATTAATTTTTTTATATATCGTCATAGTTTCCTGACACAGAGCTTCAAAACCCCATACACAGACAGTTTCAAGATAACGTTCTAGCTACCCACAGCCACAACTAGGGGGAGCAAAGGAGCTTACTGCATACTGTGTTATCCTGGAGTACAACGTATAAAAACCAATATGCAGTAAGCTCTCGAGCTCCCTCTAGTGGTGGCTGCAGGCAGCTATAATTTTATCATTTAACTATGTTTAAGCAGTGGATTTGAAGCTTTGTATAACACAAATGGCACGATATAAAGATATATTGAGAATTTGGGCCTATTAAAAAAAAAATACAAAATAATAATAAATGATCAAGGATGGACATTCCCTTTAAGCAATAGTCAAATATTTGTGAGGATATTGTTTATAGGTTTACGGAAAAAAAGAACACCTCATTGATGGAGATGGACAGATCAGTCACTGAGGGCCTCCATAAGATCACTGGATGCAGGGAAAATGATCATCCATATATCCATGTAGGGGAGTAGTCCATATGCTGGCCAACAGGTAAGAGTGATGACTACAGGTGGCAACCCTGACAACACACGACAGACCGGACTACAGGTAGCAACCCTGACAACACACGACAGACCAGACTACAGGTGGCAACCCCGACAACACACGACAGACCTGACTCCAGGTAGCAACCCTGACAACACACGACAGACCTGACTACAGGTAGCAACCCTAACAACACACGACAGAAATGACTACAGGTAGCAACCCTGACAACACACGACAGACCTGACTACAGGTAGCAACCCTGACAACACACGACAGACCGGACTACAGTTGGCAACCCTGACAACACACGACAGACCTGACTACAGGTAGCAACCCTGACAACACACGACAGACCTGACTACAGGTAGCAACCCTGACAACACACGACAGACCGGACTACAGTTGGCAACCCTGACAACACACGACAGACCTGACTACAGGTGGCAACCCTGACAACACACGACAGACCGGACTACAGGTGGCAACCCTGACAATACACGACAGACCTGACTACAGGTGGCAACCCTGACAACACACGACAGACCGGACTACAGGTAGCAACCCTGACAACACACGACAGACCTGACTACAGGTGGTAACCCTGACAACACACGACAGACCTGACTACAGGTGGCAACCCTGACAAGACACCTGACAGGCAGCACACCAGAAATCATGTGACAACTTCTAGCTCTCCATCACGTCACACTCAAGGCCAGTAACTAATGTTTTTGTTGCAATTTTTTTCCAACTGTTTTTTTTTTCTTTTTACAGACAATTTATGGTGAACAGTACAGGGCTTGTAGGCAAACAGAGATACAAATACAACACCAGCTTTCCATTCAGCTGCAGGGAACCCCCATCTGTTGCCTTGAAAATAACAGATAATAAAAAATAAAAAAAAGGATCACGAGCAACAGCAAGTTAGCAGGAAATATTCCCAGCAACACCTGCTTCCTGAAGGCAACAATTATTTGATCCCTAGGCTCCATATGCGCTGTGCCCCGAGCCCTGTGTGCAATATCCGAGGTACACGATGAACTGAAGTGATGACTCTAAGACTTAACTTTGATGGAGAAATTAACCCTTTCTTTCCAAAGGAGAGACATTTCTGGGAAGACCCTACGTCATTGCTTTTATTCCTGCACGGCTTCCCTTGTATATTCTTGAACATACTGAGAAGTCAATGGGGCTGCAAGAAAGGGATGAAGGACACTTCATGATGAGTAATTTTCGATTTCAGTTAGAGTTATCGTGAAGGAGTTTGTCCTAACTACAATATAATAAATCATCCATGTTGTTACATTTTTTACTTTATTTTTATTATTTTTTGCCCATTGTGCTTAGTCACGAACACCTGTCTCTGCACCTATATGCCGTCAATTCCTAATGCATAGCTAAGATGTTGTCGGCTTCCCATCTGTAGAAAGACTACGTCTGGTCAGAACATAGGCGTCTACTAAATCACTCTCCTCACCCTCCTATAGGGATGAGCAGGTTAAGATAGAGTCGGAAGGAAGAACCATTGTACAGATGCTGGAAGACCATTTACGCTTCCTTGTCACTTCCAACACATAATGGACCAAGATCCGATTGACTGTCTTATATTCGATGTCTGCAGAAGGGGTCATAGGTACCCAGAAACACGTTATTTTTAGAGACCACTACAAATAATGGTCAATATATCAAGTTTTGACACCCCTCCAAAGTTTAAAGGCTATGTACACCTCTGAAAAAGATATATTTTTAAAAAAAACAGTCCATCAGAGTGATTGGTGCAACTTTCGAATTACTTTTTATTAAAAATAATTTTTACTTTTTGAGATACAGCTGCTTTGTATCCTGCATATAGAGCAGCTGTATCATGCGCTAAGACCTAAATTCGTCAGGTCCGCAGCACTGATGGGTTCTAAACTAAGATGTGATCGTAACAGCTGCATTCTGCGTGTGAGAGACACGCAGGACCCGCTGCCACTGAACCAGTCAGTGCCGCTGACGTGACGGATACAGGTTTCAGCGCTAGATACAGCTGCTCTGTATACAGGATACAAAGCAGCTGTATCTCAAAAAGTAAAAATTATTTTTAATAAAAATTAATTAGAAAGTTGCACCACACAAACTGATCGACAAAAAAAAACCAAAAACACCACAACGATTTCAAAGGTGTACATAGCCTTTAAAGTCTTTAGTATCCAACGGTGTTCTACGGCTTTTTCATTTTGTATATGACGCGGAGGGTCCTCCCGAGTGACGTTCTCAGATGCCGCCTACTCCTCGTAACATCTGACTTAACATTGTGCCTAAACTATAGCACAACCTCCAAAGGGGAGCGTGAAAGCTACTGTACAGTCCTTCTACCTATCTTCAAACAGTGATACTCCATGAAGGGTGGTGTATGATTTTTTTCCTAGATTATATATTGGCTCACTGCGACCTTCACATTGCTCATTAATAAAGTCCTTATGAGATGGTTTGAAGGAACGGATTGCGTCTTAGGTTGGCACAAAGAACAACTTTCCACGTGGTCCAGTATTTTGGGTGACTATTATCTGATAGCGGTTTTTCTATGATAGGACTGATGTTCTTGTATTTACTTTGCATTCCTCTGAATGGTGACAGAGAATAAACCGTGTGCGAGCCAGCAAGATAAACCTGACAGAAGAAACCACAAAGGGAATCCAGAAGAGTGAAGTCACTGGCACATTCCTACAGCATTGCATACTTAATGTCAGATGTGAATCCAATGGACGTCAATGCTCGGGATTAATAACAATTGACTAGTCCCACTCATTACTAATTAGAGGGTCCGGCACTTGAAAGAAAAAGACGCTGATAAACAAGACAAAAAAATCATTGAATTAGTGGACTATGGAGGAAGCAAATCACCTTTATATCAAATAATTATCTATATTATTAGTAAGCAAAAAGGTATATAGAGCACATGCAATAGAGCTCCAATTAGGTCTGCTGTCAATCATATTTACACATACAGGGTTAAAATATGCCTTGTAATGTTACTGCATTATTTGGCGATGAATCTAGGTAATTGTATCCTCCAAAAAATTATTTTTAAGTTGTTGTTTATTTGATAAAATCCCATTTTGTCAGAAGGGTCTCAGCAGATCACAGGCGATCAGCTCTAATCTATGAGGAACCCAGAAGCAATTGCTTCATTCCCCTGCAGTGCCACCACAGGAGAAGTGAGGTATTACATGGTTTTCATTGAAATCATTGGGCTGTCCATGTAATGCTTGAATGTGCCGAGACCCCCCTCTATTACCTGTACCTGTGCTGTCACTTTCTTCTGCAGTACAATAGATGAGTCCCTTTCCTAATATTTGTATTAGCATTGCTCATACTATTACTATATCATCATGATGTTATTATGTATGAAGATTTCCCGTTTCTCCTTGTCCTCATCTACAGGGTCTGTGCATTAAGCTCATTAAAAATAAATTAGAACAATGCTAGAAACTGCAGATGGAAGAGGTCAAACTGCAAGCTACTTAAAGGGTCATCCAAGTCATTCCAAGGAACAACAAATATTCCAAGCAGCGGGCAGGAAGAAAGGTTCAAATTTCCAGGGGCTGGGAACATTTTGCAGCTACTTCCTGGATAGCGGAGACACACTTCCTGCCTCTCTTCCTGCAGCTTTCTGCAAGAGGTCTGAGAAGTGACTTAAGTTAATGATGGCTTTAGCAGCCTTCCCATATGAGGGGAGCGTCCCGGTCCACCTGCAGAAGGCTTAACCCTTAGTCATTGCAGTCACATTCTTGGGCATTGCACGTTGACAATTTAAAGAGAAATGCACAATATAAATATAAGCTGTGATACTGTATTAGCAGTGCTTGGCTTAGATAGTGTACCAATCAGCGACCAAATACATGGGGCCCAAATAAATTCTAAATTGGAAAATATTAGTAATACCTTGTTCTTTACGTACAGCTTAAAGGGGGCGTCCAGGATTAGAAAAACATGGCTGCTTCTTCCTAAAACGGTTGTCAGAAGTTACAGTATGCGGCAAAGGTACAAGAGACAATTTAGCTAAACTAAAACCAAACAATTTTCCGGTTCATGACTTTTATTGAGTAAACATCGACATTGCAGGGAGAAAAACGAAGTGAATCTCTGTGTTAATGACCTCTCCAAGAGAGAATTGTCAAAAGGCGTTTTAATTAAGGAGATTAGATTAGAAGTGTGGGTTTCACAGGTGCTTTGCCCATTAAATAAAGGCACACAAAGCCTAGTTACTGACAAATCTGTTCTGTAAAATAAAAATTGGTTAGTGTAAATTATACCTTGAGGCAAACAACTTTGAGAAGACATCAGACTTGTTATAGAGACGCATGAAGCTGGAAAAGGCTACAAAAGCATTACTAAAGACTTGGGTGTACATCAATCCAAGGTTAAAGCGCGTACAAATGTATAAAATTCAGGACTGTTCAGATCTCCTCAAGAGCACAACGGGCAATTATGACAGAGGTGAGAAAGAACCCAAGAGTAGCACCAAAAGGTCTACTGAAGACTCTACAAACTGCTAAATCCTCTGTTCATGTGTCCACAGGACAAGAATGGTCTTCATCTTAGGAAATCACGACGGATGCCGCAGATGTCAAAAAAAAAAAAAAGAAGATGGGCCCATCTTAGGTTTGCCCGAGACCACCTGGATGTTCCACAATGCTTCTGGTAAAACATTCTATGGATAGGGGAGACAAATGTGGAACTTTAAGCACAAATGCACAACGCTATGTGTGGAGGAAAGAGAATACTGCACACCAACACCTCATCCCAGCTGTGAAGCATGGTGGAGGGGGCATCATAGTTTGGGGCTGCTTTACTGCCTCCGGGCCTGGACGCCTTGCGATCATTGAGAGAACAAATTATTTCAAAGGTGTATCAAAACATACAGGAGAATGTAAGGTCCGCGGTCCATGAACTCAAGCTGAAGAGGTCACGGGTGACGCAACAAGACAATGACCCAAAGAACACAAGGAAATCAACTAAAGAATGGTGGCAAGAAAATATGTGGTTTGGAATGGTCAAGTCCAAGTTCTGACCTTAACCCTGTTGAGATGACCAAAAGACCTGAAAAGAGCTGTGCATGCAAGACATCCCGAAATATTGATGAATGGAAACACATTTGTAGAGAGGATTGGGCCAAAATTCATCCCCAGCGTTGTGTAAATCTTATTTTCAGATACAGGAAACATTTGGTGGAGGTGATTGTTACTAAAGGGAGGAAATTATATTCTTACAACTGTATCTGGCAAGTCTAATGTAATTGGAAAAATCCTAAATTGAATCTCCACCTTTTAACACCATGCTGTTTTTAGGTCCATATTCTAGGCGAATTACTTTAATACATACTGTATTTATTTCAATCAGTGCTCTATTTTCGGATACAGAGCTTCAAATCCTCTGCATAGAGTTAAAGGATAAGATTCAGTCTGCCTGAAGTCACCACTAGGGGGAGCTTACTGTATACTCATCATACATAGAGCTCAATAATAACCGTATGCAGTGAGCTCCCCCTAGTGGTGGCTGCAGGGAGACAGAATTTCATAATTTAACTCTTATATGCATGTTGGGGATTTGGAGCTATGTATCAGTAAAATTGAGCTCTAACTGATATAAAGAAATCAAATCAACATAGAATTTTGGATGTATTTTGATAAAAATTGTGACAATTCACTTTAAGACACTAATGTGAGGAAGCAACACAAGCTTTTGTGATGGTTGGTTAGGAATTTAGACCTCAAATGCTATACTTTAAATAGCCAAAAATATTTCATATATGATCCTTATAAGAAAAAAAAAAACGTTATATCTTATGGAAAGATTTGGTCCAATATTCCTCTAGGGAACATCCATAACTTGTATTGGGCATCAAAACCACGTTGTGCATGATATCCTTCATAGTAAGCGACCAAATTTCATCAAACAGATTAAATGGCGCAGTGAGTGTTATTCTGCCTTCACAGAGAATCGAATACATCTCAATTATAATGTTATTGTAGACAAATTCCAGGCATTGGCAACAGTCTGTGGCACGTCCCCTTGGTTTTATGCCTCATACTGACTCTTTAGTAGAATAAACTGCTTCTGGAATCCCAAAAATATCTTATTTTGATTAATTGAATAAATAATTATTTAACCCCTTAAAGCAGATCTGTCCGGTGTATTCATGAGGTGAGCTTTCCCCATCCTCCCACTAGGAGTTCGCTGTACTCTTTCATTACATCTATTAGCCAAATTGCAAAATTTTTTGTGTGCGCCATTTTGGCTAATTAGAAAATACCTGTCCCTGTTTTAGTACTTTTGTGCAATAAAAGCATGTTAGATGCAAAAAAAAAAAAAAAAAGAATAAATATATTATATACACACACACACACACATATATATATACACACAACTTTTTTTTTCACTTTTTTTTTTTCGTAGGACTTTTATAGAAAAATTTGTGGGGCGGAAAGGGAAAAGAAAAAAAAAAGCTAATTTTATTTTTTTGCACAGTGCGGTATAAATATTATGTTAACTTTATTCTATGAAATGTTACAACTGCAGCGGTGCCCTAAATTTATTTTTTTAATTGGTTCCAATTAGATTTAAAAAATTTTTTATTATAAGAGGGGTTTATTAAAAAACTTTTGCATTTTAAATTAAGACTTTTTTTGACTACATTTTATTAAAATTATTATAATTTTTTTTATTGGATCTATTAGGGGACTTGGATTTGCGCCCAGTTGATCACTTGTATAATGCTCTGGAAAACATTGTATCCGTATGACCGAGCCGCTGTGCAGCTTCCTCCTTAAAAACCTCACTTCTTTTCCTACTTATCCGTGCTTGCAGTCACAGCTTCTCTATTCCTACCTCCCAAAGGCAACACTTCCTGTCAGGTGTTCTGAACCGGTTCAGTTTTATTATAGGAACAATATGTAGGTCTAAATTGCTCACACATCAATGTGCACACAAACTGTACAAACACAACTGGATCGTTTACTGTACACAGAAGGTTTTATATTTTTCGGGCTGCTCTCTTTTAATATCCAGGCTGGACTAGACAATTCATTAAACCTCTAACGATAAACTACAAAACTATTTGAATAAAGCCAGGGCCCATCAAATCACCCACATGACATACGTAAGACATTTGTAGTGCAACTTTATCTTCCATGCTATGTATTTTTCTCATTTTACTCATAAAAGGCTATGTACATCTTTAAAATCCTTATTTTGGTGTTTTTTTTTTTATATAAATGTGTATCAGTGCGTTTGGTGCATCTTTCTAAACACTTTATTTAAAAAAAAAAAAAAATTTACTTTTTGAGAGACAGCTGCTTTGTATCCTGTATACTGAGCAGCTGTATCCTGTGCTAAGACCTGAATCCGTCAAGTCTGCGGGACTGACGGGTTCAGTGTCTCTGACACGCAGGATACCTACCACCTGTTATCGATCACTTCTAAGTTCATTCCTTAGATGTGATCGAGAACAGGTGGATCCTGCGTGTCAGTGACGCAGTACCCGCCGACACAGAACCGGTCAGTCCCACGGATTCAGGGCTTCGCGCACTATACAGCTGCTCCGTATACAGGATACAAAGCAGCTGTATCTCGAAATAAAAATAATTCCGAATAAAAACTAATTAGAAAGTTGCACCAAATACACATTTTTATTAAAAAACAAAAACAGATTTCAAAGGTGTACATAACCGGCAGAGCTGCACTTTCCAGGGCCGGACTGGCCAAATGACAGTTCTGGCACATGCCAGATGGGCTGGTGCACAGTGGGCTGGTTGGCCCACCACCCACACAGTTATCTTTAATTATAGCTGCGGACTGAAGCCCATTCGCACTGGGTGCCTGATCAAGCTTGGGCGTCGTTCACATCTGCGTCAGGGTTCTGTTCTGGTGTTCCGTCGGAGCTTTCCGACCAGAACAGAACCCTGACTGAAACCATAGGTTTCCGTTTGCATCACCATTGATTTCAATGGTGACGGATCCAGTGCAAATGTTTGTCTCAGTTGTGCAAGGGTTCCGTCTTTTTGATGGAATGAATAGCGCAGTCCACTGATCAGACACTCAGAGAGAGAGCGAGTGGGGGGTGATGTCGGCTGCCTGTGTACAATCGAGCAGCAATCAAGTGGCAGAGAGGAAGCAGTGCTTTGTTTTCCCAGAAGTAAAGAGTCCGCCCATCAGCCCGGCATTGGTTACTTCTGATTGGTCCGTGGGGGTGGAGCTGCATCGGCAGGTTTCACAGATCTCATTCAATAAGAGAAAAAGGCGCTGCTGAGCGGCTGCTGTATTCGGAGCCAATAAGCAGCCACTGGACCTGCCATACGCCAACCGCTCAGCAGTGCCGCACTATCTATTACTGTCTACAGTAAAGCAACACCCCAGTAACTGCAGATAAATTAAGTTCTGTTCTCATCGGCATCTGAGCCTCTATCAAAGTTTCCGTCAGGTTTGACAGAAAAAAAATAGTGCTGCACGTTGTGTTATTTTTCCAGGACTACACGTCCTAGCCCGATAAACCCCATTGTAAGTCAACGTCCTAGGTTAGGGTCTCACGTGTGTGGCACATGTCTCAGGTTATTCACATGTGTCTGTATATATATATGTGTATATATAGCAGCATTGTTTGAAAAAGGTCCCACGGTGGGACGGAAACGTTGCACTTGCCGTGTTGGCACAATAAACCACATTTTTTTCACCTTGATTATCGGAGTGCTGCTGGATTTACTTCTGGGATATGTATATATATATATATATATAGGAGCATTATTTGTATATAGCGCTATTATAAAGAATAACATTTATTTGGACAGTAAGGAACACTAAAATATGAAAATCACCTCCTGATTTGATAATCTCTCATTTATCCTTACTACAAAAATGAAATCATTATATAAATTCCGGACACGTTATATATCCTGGTGGTGTATGATGTATTATATTTATTACTAGAAATTTAAATAGGGTTGGGGAGAGTCCATTTCCGGGTATTCTCTCCATCTCCAGTAGGTCCCATTCCTGCCCCCCCCCGTCCTTCTGTGCCTCCGAAACATTTTATGACGGGATAATTAGACAGCGTTCCAGCAGGTGAGTTGTGACTTGTATACAATCAGCCCTTCACATGCTGCTCCTGTTTAGCAGTTTTGTGGGATTTATTGATTAACCCCCTTAGTGAACCGCCTATTTTAGGCCTTAAAGAGACTCTGTCACCAGATTATAAGTGCCCTGTCTGCTACAAAAGGAGATGGGCGCTGGAATGTAGGTGGCAGTAATGCTTTTTATTTAGAAAAACGATCTATTTTTACCACTTTGAGCGATTTTTAGCTTTATGCTAATTAGCTTCTTAATGCCCAAGTGGGCGTGTTTTTACTTTAGACCAAGTGGGCGTTGTACAGAGGAGTGCATGACGCTGACCAATCAGTGACCAATCAGCGTCATACACTTCTCTCCTTTCATTTACACAGCACTAGAGATATAGCTATATCGCTATGTGCAGTCACATAAACACACTATAACATTACTGAAGTGTCCTGACAATGAATATACATTACCTCCAGCCAGGACGTGATGTCTATTCCGAATCCTGACACTTCTGAATCTTTTCTGTGAGATTACAGCAAGGCAAACGTAATCTCGTTTTAAATGACAGTTTACAGCGTAATCTCGCGAGATTACGTTTGCCTTGCTGTAATCTCACAGAAAAGATTCAGAAGTGTCAGGATTCGGAATAGACAACGCCCACTTGGTCTAACGTAAAAACACACCAACTTGGGCATTAAGAAACTAATTAGCATAAAGCTAAAAGTCAAAGTGGTAAAAATAGATAGTTTTTCTAAATAAAAAGCATTACTGTCACCTACACTATAGCGCCCATCTCCTTATGTAGGAGACAGGACACTAATAATATGGTGACAGAGCCTCTTTAATGACGGAGCATTTTTTTCCCGTTTTTCTATCGTCGTGTTTTTTTATTTTCCCGCCGACATAGCTGCATGAGAACATTTTCTGCGGGATTAGTTTTTTTAATGCCACCATTTTGGGGTACATATAATTTTTTTATTAGCTTTTTCTTAGGGGGAATAGAAAAAATAATTAAATAAATAAATAAAAAAAGCGAAATTCCGCCACTGTTCCATGCGTTTTAAATTCACCCCGTTCACCGTGCGGTGTAAATAACATTTTTACCTTTTAGGCTGTGTTCACACAGAGTTTTTTTCAGGCGGAAAATCTGACTCAAAATTCAGTTTGGAATTTTGAGGCATATTTTCCTCTGCCTGCACACCGATTTTCGCCCGTGGCCATTGAGCGCAGCGAGCATAAATCGCCGCAAAATACGCTTTCTCTGCCTCTTATTGATGTCAATGGGAGGACAGAGGCGTAAACGCCCGAAGATAGGGCATGTCCCTTCTTTTTCCCACGAGCCGGTTTTTCCGCTCGCGGGAAAAAAACGCCTCCGCCTCCCATTGAAATCAATGGGAGGCATTTTCGGCAGTTTTTTGGCATGCAGTTTCCCCCTTATTCTATGGATCAGAAGGATTACGACGATACCACATATGTAGAGGTTTTTATGTTCAACGACTTTTGAACTAAAATTTTGTTTTTGAATCGTCGCTTTACAAGAGCCATAATTTTTTTATTTTTCCGTCAATGTGGTGACATATGGGCTTCTTTTTTGCGGGACGAGACGTGGTTTTCATTGGTAATTTTTTGGGGTACAGGAAACTTATTGATTAACTTATTACTTTTTTGGGGGGGCAATGGAAAAAAATAGCAATTCCACCATCGTTTTTTTTTTTTGTTGTTTTGATTTCACGACGTTCACCTTGCGGTTTAAATTACATGTTAACTTCATTGTTTGGGTTATTACCGTCATGGCGATACCATATATGTTCACTTTTATGTCTTTTTTTACACTTTTATTAAATAAAACCACTTTTTAATGGAAAAACTTAATTGTAATCTTTATTAATCATTTATATTTGACAATAATTTTTTTTTTTAGTACCACCAGGGGACTTCACTGTGCGATCTTTTGATTGCAGATATAATGCTTTGGTATACTTCATATACCAAAGCATTATTGCCTGTCAGTGTAAAACTGACAAGCAATCCATTAGGACGTGCCCCTGGCTGCCATGTTTATTTGCGGGCCGCCGATGGGTGAAAGCGGGAGCTCTCTTTTTCTGCAAACGACTTAATTGCTGTGGTCGCAATTGATCGCAATATTTAAGGGGTTAAACGGCCGCGAACAAATCAAACTTGGATCGCTACCGTTAGAGCAGGAGTCCGGCTGTCAGACAGCCGAGCACCCGCTCCATCCTGCATGGGACAACTGTGCAGGACTTAGACCAGGCTGCTGTGAAAAGGTGGCGGACTGTCACGAAGCGGGTTAGTGGACCCACTAGGCCGTACCGCCGCAGCGTGGAGGCAGCTCGCCAAACAACAGGACACCCCAGAAATACAATGTCCCGCACAAGGGTACCTGAATAGTCCAGATGGTGGCCGCAGCTCTGGCACAGATGAGATGGGTGCAGCAGATGGCGCCAAACGTGGCGGATGACACAGGAGCCGCAAGTTGCGCCAGACGTGGCGGATTCCTCCGGACGTGGCAGATGACACAGGACGTGGCGGATTCCTCTAGACGTGGCGGATTCCTCCGGACGTGGCAGATGACACAGGACGTGGCAGATGACACAGGACGTGGCAGATGACACAGGACGTGGCAGATGACACAGGACGTGGCGCGACTAGATACTAGGGCAAAGCACGGAAACAGGAACGGGGAACAAGGTACGGGTAACAACAGGAACGGGAAACACTAAGGGACAATTTGCAAGACAGACTGGGAAAACTAACAACGCTCAGGCATCGAACTAGGGGGCTGGACCCCTCTTATAGCCCAGGGTACTCACGGGTCAAAGGTCGTTCAAGATGTCCGGTGCGCGCGCTGCCTCTTTAAGAGCGGGGACGAGCGTGCGCGCGCACACTGCGGGCTCCGGCGAAGGTGAGTGGATGCAAGCGCTGGCGTCTCCTGAAGAGGAGGCTGGGGCCAGCGCTTGCCGACTCGTGGCTGCGGCTGTCAGCGGGAGGCTGGAGCTGACAGCCCGCAGCCACGGACGTGACACGGCCTAGCCTCAGGCCCCTTAGCGATTGCCGTGAAAAGGCGTATTGGTGGTCACTAAGGGGTTAATGAAATATCTGAATAGCACAAAAAGGAAGGCAACATTTCAAGAAGCATCAAAAACAATGTACAATGTTTTTGTTTATCTGGAGGGTGGACTCGTAACTGCGCAAACATTTACTGTCCATGCAATATGGGCCTCTGTGCTATAAAATGTCCCAGTATGGCCCTGGCACCTTCAATGTTCCATAATGGGAAAATAACTCAAAAACGACCATCAGACCATGTCGGATTTTTTTGCGATAGTTGCATAGCGGTAACCCCACAATTTTAACCCTGCCCTAGCCTAAACGTTTCTGCAATTTTTTCGAACGTTTGGCCAAGGAATGGAAACTTTGACGTATCAGTAAGACGCTGTTGTTGGCATTTTATGTGAAGTGACTGATGTTCCTACTATTTATGCAGAACAAATCGTTCTCCTAAGAAAATACTACGTGCCGCTGTTTAATAGGATTTCATCACTGCTGCCGTGTGGTTTCGCAATCGATGCATAATAAGGAACATGTCCGCACTAATGCATCTTATGACTATGACATACACAGCCAGTGCAGGGGCCGCCTACCTCCAGCGTCTTTCATGTGGTATAGGGACTTGTATGGACAACTAGTAAAGATCCAACTTAATTCATGACATGTGGGCAGTAGACAGGGAATATTATCCAAAGCAGAGAAAGGAACTACAACCGGCAGAAAGTATAATAATGAGCAATCACTGGCACCTCAGGGTGTCAGGAAGAATAACGTCAGGCTCACACAGCGACATGGTAGCTATATGTATATTTATGTAATTCCAAGACCCACTTTTTAATACGTTGCTTTTAGGTTCATTACTGATCACTTTCTCAGTAAGCGATCAAAGCTCCATTTTCCTGAAACAGAGCTCCAAATCCCCTGAATAGACATAGAGCTATATGATAAAATACTGTCTGCCTGCAGCCACCACTTACAGTACAGTGTTATTATTGAATTCAATGTATGATCAGTATGCAGTGAGCTCCCCCTAGTGGTGGCTGCAGGCAGCCAGAATTTATTATGTGACCCGATGTCTTTGCAGGGGATTTGGAGCTCTGTATCAGAATAATGAGGCTCAAAACAGCTATAAATATATATTATCAAATTAATCATATGTTATCAAGGATGGACAATAACTTTAACGAAATCCAGGAATGGATCCCAAAAAGGGGAGAAGCATCTTTATGCATTTTTTTATTTTTGGGATCCATGCTCATGACACAGAGAGTTGGGAAGAGCAAGTGGTTCACTATTACAAAAACCATTCCAGATCTCAGGGAGAACCCCTTCCGGATGCTTTAAAAAGTGGCAGAATAAATACTTTTGCATACAGAATAAACATGTTGGGTTTATTTTGCAGGTTTAAAGAATAAACTTTTGTTTGTTGGGAAAGAACCAATAGCTTCAGACTCCACCGGCTCTAGGCGCTTCTTCAAGCCTACGTCTTTTCTTTCTCCATTGACATGCCGGATGAGGACCTCGGCTAAGGCCAAGCCACTAACGGCTGCTCCTTCTACACTCGGACTTACCAGCCAGTCTCCACAAATCCCAACGTTGTGACTTGACTGAAAGACACATTCCTCTCCCTGAAGAACATTAAGGGGGTTAGCTGCCCCCCATAACTGTACTTTGGTAAAGCACGGTGCTACAAGTTGTCGGTTTATGCCAGTTAACTCTGCAAAACCATTCAGAAGCAAATGAGTAACTTCTTTCTCTGTTGAAGGTGGAATAAACTCCTGAGGAACCTTATGGTTGGCCCCAAAAGTCTTGGTGCTGATAATGGTCCAGCAGTCCATCTGGTTTTCTGCACTGTATTTGGAGGTGTTATTTCCAATCCACGATATGTCTGAATGGTCCACAAAAGCTCCGTCAAAGTCAATCTCAATCTTCCGAAGTAGAGCAAACAGCAGCACCCAGAGGGAGCACAATTGCATGACATTGGTCTGCGGTGATAGAACAGGTCCAAACTTCACCTTCAGAAGATTGTGGATTTGTGGTACACCAGCATCAGCCATCAGTCGAGCCGCACACTTCCCATTATGGGCAACTACTAAATAATCAAACCAGCCGTGGTCATCAACTTTCCACTTCTTAATAAGAGGATCCCAGTAAACATTGCTGACCCATTTGTTTCCTTCCATGTGAACAAGACTCGATAGACACTCAGGAACGGACTGCATTCCCCTGGTCCCAATAAAAGCTTGTACGTTCTTCACTTCTGTTGGCTTTCCACCCAGTTTAAGGTGAGCAATTTTACCAGGCCACACTTTCACGGCCCCCTTATTATGCAGAAAGGACACAATTTTGGCAAACCTGGGATCACTCACAGTGAAGAACTGGACAGCATGATCAAATATATGGAGTTTACCTTCAATGTTGATGAACCGACTGCTACATCTACCACCTGGCGCATGCTTTCCAGTGTCGAAAACTGTAGCATTAGTGATGCCCAGCTGTGATAGTCTTGCTGCACAGACCAAGCCTGAGATGCCACCACCAATAATGGCCACTGAAGTCTTATTCCCGCTCATCTCATGAGGGTTGAAGAGGTCTAAAAGGAGAATAAATATTAATTAGCACAATATAATAATACTAATATTTCAGAATCATTTACCATTAAAATATTTTACAGATTTCTATGTGAAGGAAAAATAAGTGTGATCAACACAGTCGTGTTATAAGAAAAAGCAGCAAGAAGGTGTCACATGATCACCGTGTGATCGCACTATAGAGGATTTGTATATATTTAAAAAAATAAAACATTGATTAAATTAATTAAATTATTAAAATTAATGTCATGGATAATTGTGATTCCATTTTTGACAACTCCCGTTACTACCTAAAGAGGTTCTCCGCTTTCAAGAATCCTGTTTGTTAGCTGGGACCTCCAGCGATCATCTGTAAACTGCGGGAGAATCTGGCACTAAGTGTTCAGTTTCCCTGCAGCGCCACCACAGGTGAAATGAAGCATTGCATAGTTCTCATTGAAAACAATGGTCTGTCAGATCCTCCAGAGAAAAAAAAATACACTTTTTGTAGCTCTGGCTAATTGATGGGGGTCTTGAACCTCCTCTATTAACCAAAAATTATCTAACATGGAATGTTAAAAATAATCTTTTTAACTAGTTAACCCCTTTAAGCATATGATATTTGCTGATTATCTAATTATAGAGGGCTTGTCTCGAGCTCACATGAAATTTAAACTTGAAATTGGTCCATTAGGGGTATCATTGGGTGGCTGACATGGGAGTTTATTATCTAGGACTCATAAGTAGGAATCAGTCACGCGTCTTAAAGAGAACCTGTCACTATGTCATAAAAGGTGAACTGGTTTACTAATTACAGCGCAGTTGTCTCGCTGATTACAGCGCAGTTTTTCTTTTTTTCCTGGAGCCCCTCGTTCCAGAGATATGGCCCAGTGTTGTGTTGGCTCTACATATACTAATTTGCTGTAGTTGGCAAACAGGGCGTGGACTACACTCCAGCTGATTGGTCAGCATCTGAGGCAGGGACGCTAGCTCCACCCTGTTGGCTAACCACAGAAAATTTGCATATAGGGAGCCAACACAACAGTAGGCCATATCTCTGGAACTGGGAGCTCCAGGAAAAAAATAAAAATAGTGCTGGGATCGGGGAGAAAGCGCTATTCAGGTCAGTAAACCAGTTCAACTTATTTAATCTAGTGACATGTCTTCTATAAGGGGGAGGCTTGTTCAAGAAGAAATTGCGCAACAGTCTAACACAGATTTAATAGAACAACCATGTCACATTGAGAAAACAGCGTTACTATAAATGTAATAGTAAATGATATACGCTATTGTGGTATATGGAAAAAATATATTGCCAGTCAATCTGTTTGGCTCATTCATCAGGTATTGATATATCTCAGTACAGCTGGACTGGCATTCCATGTTGTGAACCACTTTATAGTGGTTTCCGGAAACTGGTAAGATTGCAAAACACAATCACCAACTGCCATGCCGGATATATTTTGCAAGCTGGTCTGCCTGTGCCCCCTTACTTTACATCTGTGCCGGAGAACTCTGCTTTGTCTTGAGGAAGTCTGGGGCTCCTGAGTAGATGGAGAAACAGACATAATGATGAAGAGGTCTTCATCATCCAGCACATTCTGGGCGAATGCAATGAAAACAGGTGTACATGTCAATGGGGAGGTAAGGGACTATATATGACTGCGCCTGCAGCCAATCAGGCCTTAATAACGATCGTATATGTAGAACATGAAAGCAAACTTGTGATTGGCTGCTGTGCGTTTACATCAAGACTTGGCCAACCCCAGGTAGTCAAATAGCACAAAAAAAAAGTCTACCGACCCCTTTATTTTAGTATTTATTTATGTTGGAGGTCAACAGACAAACGGGACCCTTTCCAAATCTCTCAAAAGGCCCTAGATAAAAATGGCTGTCTTTTTAAAGGGTTTGTCTAGGGTTTGAAAAACTTATGTGAATCTGGTAATGTCACTCAGCCTTATTCACTAGCGTACCACACATAGCCCATGGACAGGAGTGAAGCTATTTCTGGGGGGAAAAAAACCTACCATAATAGGGAACCTCGAGTTATTAGACAGAGCCCTCCGTACAGGATCCTCATCTAATACACAGAGTGGAAAGGGGCTACAAAGAGTGTCACTCACTCTGGAGGACCTGGAGAGCCCATTGATTTAAATGGGAACGGTGTAATGTTTCATTTCTCCTGTGGTGGCGCTGCTGGGAAAATAAACACTTGCTACTGAGATCCGTCACTGATCACTGGGAGATCCACGTTCTAGCAGAGTCCTCTGGGATTCTACAGAGCCTGTAGCTCTTATAGACAGGGATAACGCTCGACAACTCTTTTCTCATCCTCTCGCTGCAGGTATGGAGGATGACTGCATGGAGCAATGTCTCCCCCACCAATAGCAATCTCAGAAGTGATTAGATAACAAACTTTTGGTTCAGGAACCTTAGAATAGATTTCGCCCCCCCCTCCCCCAACTAAACTTCCAATTCTGGGTAGAATTTGTCATTACCCATATGACAATTACATTTTCATATAAATTTATTTAGAATGATATGAAACTATATGCATTGAAGGGGATGTCTCAAAGACAACCCCTATCCATATGCCAGTTTAAAACATATGGACGTCCTTCTCTTGGGAACCGCTCTCTATGAGCCAGAACGGACTGGCAGACTCGAGTCATCCCTGTCTTACATGGGAGGCCATTCATGGCTGTTGGCCTGGCATGTAGGGAGGCGGACTCGTAGCGATCGTCTGATCGCTCCAAGGGCTCCCATGTGAAAGGAGTTGACTGTGATGGTGGCAAACCTTTAATAAAATGGAATTAGCCTAATCTACAAGTAGTAATTCATATTCTTGATTCCTCCAAACTCCGATGTCAAAAATAAAAAAATTTGCTGTCTTAAACCATCACTAAGCAGCCAAAACGTTGAAATTCTTCGCCTCCCTTTCTACCACGAAACTGGCAAAACATGCTTGTCCTGGCCAGCACCTCGAAAAGGGAACGTGACCGTCCATGTACAGGCAGCTACTTAATAAAACCACGACTATTCATGTATTTTATGAGCGTGTTCGGCTAGAGAAATCAAATATGCTTGTAATTACATCTTGTGAGTCTGACAGTGTTTACAGAGACGCGCCAACCAGAAACGGCTGGTAATATCTAGAATCCTTCAATATTACTTTATTTCCACAAACCATAGAAGAAGCTGATGGGTATGTTTTTGCTTTTCCGAAATAACAGTCCTTACAAAAACAGGCTACGGTATTGCCTGTAGGGAATATGGATATTTTTAGCATGGAAAAACTAATTTGGGGTAAAGACAGTTAATTTGTTTGGACGAGACCAAAAAAATAAAAAAATAAAAAATTATATATATATATATATATATATATAATTATAGGATGCGTATGGCATGACGTGAGAACAGCTCCACCCACAATATATCTATACATGGATGAAATTAGGATTTATGTATAAAACATTGAGATTTTTCAGATGGAATGTACTGCGGGTTCCAGGTCGGACACGCTGCGTAATTTCTACGCAGCGGATTCGAACTGGAACACGCAGTACATTCCGTTTGAAAAACCACACCACATTGTGGTGCGGTTTTTCGGACGGAATTACCGCAGCGGAAAAAACTTTCATACTTACCCCTCCGTCTTCTCTGCGCATAGTCCGGCCTCCTGGGATGATATTGCAGCCAATGTGGCGCTGCAGCCTGTGATTGACTGCAGTGGTCACATGGAATGAAACATCATCCCAGGAGGCCGGACTGCAGGAAGCAGTTGCGATTATTGCGGTGTAATCGTTGCGAATACGCCGCAAAAGTCTCAACATTGGGCTTTCGGTTGCTGGTTTTGCATCCCCAATGAAAATCCTGCAACGGAAATTCAACAAAAATGCAGCATAAATTGACATGCTGCGGAATTAAATTCCGCACCGCAGGTCAATTTATTAACGTTTAAAGAGGCTCTGTCACCAGATTCTGAAACCCCTATCTCCTATAGCATGTGATCGGCGCTGCAATGTAGATAACAATAACGTGTTTTTTTTGTTTTTTTTTAAACGTTCATTTTTGGCCAAGTTATGAGCTATTTTATATATATGCAAATGAGGTTTGAAATGGACAACTGGGCGAGATTACGAGTGGCTTGCTGAAAACTCAGAGAAAATATTCAGAAGTGTCAGGATTGTGAATACACGTCACGTCCAGGCTGGAGGTCATGTGTATTCATTATCAGGACACTTGTGTATGTGGCTGCACATCGTTCTAGTAAGAACACTATGTGCTGTGTAAATGAATGGAGAGGAGTGTATGACGATGATTGGTCACTGATTGGTCAGCGTCATACACGTAAACACGCCCAGTTAAAAACACAATACACGCCCAGTTGGACAGAACGAAAAAAACACGCCCAGTTGTCCATTTCAAAGCTCATTTGCATATATATAAAATAGCTCATAACTTGGCCAAAAATGAACGTTTTAAAAGAAAAAAAAAACGTTACTCTTATCTACATTGCAGCGCCGATCACATGCAATAGGAGATAGGGGTTTCAGAATCTGGTGACAGAGCCTCTTTAAGCTGCGTTTTTTTTCCCGCAGAGGGGGCATGAGATTTTCTAAATCTGACCCAATTTGCGGCTTCTGTAAATGCTGCGGAACTTCCGCAAAGAATTCCGTTGCAGAAATTCTGCAGCATTTACGCTACATGGGAACCTGGCCTTATAACGACAGTCTAAGGCTGAATTCACACAGCATTTTGCTGTATCTTTTATGGTATTTTTTGTGAGCGTTTTGTGGTGAGTTTTTTTTAGTGCGCCCAGATGTTACATTACAGTCTATAGTAAAATATCAAATGCATTAAATACAACTGTGTTTTGGTTTGTGGCGTTTTTGAGGCAATTTTGTGACCAGTGAGGTTTTTTTTCCAGACGCTGCATGCTTTGGAAATGGTGCGTTTTTCCGTACGGTTTTCCTCTACGGAAAAACTTACCTAGGCCGTTGTTATAGCGACGCGTCCCTCCTGTGCAGTCTGGTTTGGCCTCCCTGGATGATGCTGCAGCCTGTGATTGGCTGCAGCAGTCACATGGGATGCAACGTCATCCCAGGAGGCCAGACTGGACAAAAACAGACTTTTGGGTAAGTATGCTTTTTTTTTTCCGTAGTTGCAATTATTACGAATACGCCGCAACACTTGGGGTTTTGCATCCCCATTGAATTCAATGTGGAAAGCCCTCAACGGGAAATCAACGAAAGCGCAGCACAAATTGACATGCTGCGGATTTAAATTCTACACCGCAGATCAATTTATTAACGTTTACGCTGCGTTTTATTTCCGCAGCGTGGGCAAATCTCATTCACTTTGTTGCTACTGTAAATGCTGCAGAATTCCTGCACAAAATTCTGTTGCGGAAATTCTGCAGCACTTAAGCTACGTGGGAACCCGGCCTTGGGCCCCACGCACACAACCGTGTCCGTTTTATTCATTAACAAACTGATGATTTTGAAATACGCACCGTAGGTCAAGTTATGTGCAGAAAAAATCTGCAACATGTAGATAAGACTTCTTGAAATCTATTTCCTTTTCTGGATCCGTATTACAATGCAGATTTGCCGCACGTAATACGCATCGTGTGAATTTGGTCTTAGGGTGTTTTGTAATCAAGCCGCCTGTATGGGAGGGCAGGGTTGTAGCTTTAGGGGGTGCAATAATAGAAGTCGCACCCCAGCCCTGGTGCCGGTGGGAGCCCAAAGACGCCCAGTGTGAAAGTATGCGATGGCAGCCAGGTTACCAGCAACTGGAGTACAACTCCACCCATCACTGTATCTATATTTACACTGTGGCACCATATGGCAGTAGTCATCATCTCACCTGAGCTGTGGGCTGCATCGAGGTGGAACCTGCTGCTCACAAACCCTCCCTAGAAACTATTTGCAAATACTGCCAACTGTGAAGGAGTAATAATCTGCAGGTTTCCCAGGACTTCCATGTTCCTTCCAGCAGATCCAAGCTTTGCATATTCTCTTTTCCGGACTCACCTCTGTATGAAAGCTGTGGAGTTAATGCTGCCCCTTCCAGAACCTGAATATAAAGTCCTCACCTGCAGAGCTCACACTTCTCCAACACTCTCCACTCTCCTACTTCCTGCAGCTGCTCTTCCCAGCATGCATTGCTTCAGAGGAATTGTATAACAGAACACGCTAAAGCAAAACACTGCACAAGTGATACTTTGTATCAAGGAGAATAGTGATGACGTCAGCGCATACTGGGACTTGTAGTTCCTCAGGAGTGAATACTACACTGTTTACCACAGTCTGGTCTGCACATTTTCCCTGCAATACACTCATTGCAATGTTTGCCTTTATTTTTGCTTAGTTTGGTTATTGTACAATAGTTGTGTATTTATGTAGTCTGTGAGTAAATATATTAGAGCATTGTTATGTTATAAAATGCTCTGATAGATAGATAGAGAGAGAGAGAGATAGATAGATATGAGATAGATAGATAGATAGATAGATAGATAGATAGATAGATAGATAGATAGATAGATAGATATGAGATAGATAGATAGATAGATAGATAGATAGATAGATAGATAGATAGATGTGAGATAGATAGATGTGAGATAGATAGATAGATAGATATGAGATAGATATGGGATAGATAGATAGATATGGGATAGATAGATAGATATGGGATAGATAGATAGATAGATAGATATAGATTGATAGATATGAGATAGATAGATGTAAGATAGATAGATAGATAGATAGATAGATAGATAGATAGATAAATAGATTAGATAGATAGATAGATAGATAGATAGATAGGAGATAGATAGATAGATAGATAGATAGATAGATAGATAGATAGATAGATATTAGATAGATAGATAGATAGATAGATATTAGATAGATAGATAGATGATAGATAGAAATTATGAACTTGGATAACGTTAAGGGTATGTTCACACACAAACTCAAAAACGTCTGAAAATACGGAGCTGTTTTCAAGGGAAATCAGCTCCTGATTTTCAGACGTTTTTTAAGCCACTCGCGTTTTTCGCAGCGTTTTTTACGGCCGTTTTTGGAGCGGTTTTCTATAGTCTATGAAAA
The DNA here is from genome assembly GCF_050947455.1 of Rhinoderma darwinii. Lineage (NCBI taxonomy): Eukaryota > Metazoa > Chordata > Amphibia > Anura > Rhinodermatidae > Rhinoderma > Rhinoderma darwinii. The sequence goes on from NC_134693.1 coordinate 135,843,796, forward strand.
ACGTCTCCAAAAACTTCCCAAGAAGTGACATGCACTTCTTGTTCGCGCCGAAAAAGCGGCCCGTCGGAACAGAACGCCGTTCTGCTTCCGATTTTTCGTTTACGGCCCGAAAAATGGCTGAAAATATGCCGTGTGAACATACCCTAACAGAACTATTGAACGATTCAGTGACGGGAGATTTTGAGGACATTCTTGGCCTTGACAACTATGTGAATGTATGTGGCCTGGGATTGAGCAGTGTAACAGATCTTAATGGGCATTTCAACACTTTGATTTTACTATTAAGACATATTTAAAAATAAGTTTGGGGAATCATTGATTGTGAAGGGGAAAAAAATGCTGAAAAAAATCTTTTGAAATAAATTTTAAAAAGTTGATACAAGTTTTTCCTTTTTTTTTATTTTCTCTGGTCTCAGAACAGACTTCATGTTGGTTTCATGAAGGACCTCTAGAATTCCTCATCCCCAGTATACGGTTGAGGTCTTGACAGGAGAGAAAGGACACCTGTGTTGGCCACGGCTGAGCCGAAATTGGGCCGGAGCATTTGATACTTGGGGCTTGAGTCACTCACGTTGGCCCTTGGGACGGATGTGGGAGGGTTAAAGGGGTTTTATTGGCCTAATAGCTGAACAGAAAGATCTCACTGTGAAAAAGAAATATGTGTCTTACTCTTGGGTGTAATTTTATGCAAAAATAAAAAGGGAATTTTAAGGGGAACTGTTCAAACGCAGCATGAACACCCGCTACTGTAATACAGTCGTATAATACACTGCTGGCTTTATCTTAAATGCAGAACATGAGAGGTCGCGGTCTGGAGACGGATGGTGGCAGCTCGGGAGTAATGTGAGGAAGTGCGAGCACACGCAGGAGTTGATAGATTGATAGAATGGGCTCCCAACAAGGTGGGTCATGTAAATCCCACCACTGAGCATTGTGATTGAGGTCAATTCATTTTTAACCCTTTAACTATTGCCCTCATAGTTACGGTGATCAGTGAGGGTCTTTAAAGGGGTTGTCCAGAAGTCTAACATACTATATGAAAAATATTGTTCTATGGCATGTTAGAAGGGTAACTGTGGATGTGTAGTAACAAATAGTCACTAATTCTGTACTGACTACTACTGTGTTGTCCGTAATGTTTACAATGTCAGCAGCTGGGTGTGGGAGGGGCTGTTGCAGTGTGACTCAGCAAAGGGGTTAAATCATTACTTAATGGGGTTGTCCATTTATGTAAAAATATTACTTGGAACTGGAAGCTGCAGAATTTCACATATAGGCATTGGAGTTGAGAACCTGACACAGTGGAGCCAGGGGCGTAACTAGGAAAGACTGGGCCCCATAGCAAACTTTTGACTGGGGCCCCCCCTCCCCTGGGTGTCACACAACCCCCTTGTAGATAGTGCCTTTTTTACAGCCCCCCTGTAGATAACGCCTTACAGCCCCCCTGTAGATAACGCCATACAGCCCCCTCTCTAGATAGCGCCATACAGCCCCCACTGTAGATAACGCCATACAGCCCCCCTGTAGATAACGCCATACAGCCCCCTCTCTAGATAGCGCCATCCAGCCCCCACTGTAGGTAACGCCATACAGCCCCCCTGTAGATAACGCCATACAGCCCCCCCTGTAGGTAACGCCATACAGCCCCCCTGTAGATAACGCCATACAGCCCCCCCTGTAGGTAACGCCATACAGCCCCCCCCCTGTAGGTAACGCCATACAGCCCCCCTGTAGGTAACGCCATACAGCCCCCCTGTAGGTAACGCTATACAGCCCCCCCTGTAGGTAACGCTATACAGCCCCCCCCTGTAGGTAACGCTATACAGCCCCCCCTGTAGGTAACGGTATACAGCCCCCTGTAGGTAACGCCATGCAGCCCCCCTGTAAGTAACGCTATACAGCCCCCCTGTAGGTAACGCTATACAGCCCCCCCTGTAGGTAACGCTATACAGCCCCCCCTGTAGGTAACGCTATACAGCCCCCCCCTGTAGGTAACGCTATACAGCCCCCCCTGTATGTAGGTAACGGTATACAGCCCCCTGTAGGTAACGCCATGCAGCCCCCCCTGTAAGTAACGGTATACAGCCCCCTGTAGGTAACGCCATGCAGCCCCCCCTGTAAGTAACGCTATACAGCCCCCCTGTAGGTAACGCTATACAGCCCCCCTGTAGGTAACGCTATACAGCCCCCCCTGTAGGTAACGCTATACAGCCCCCCCTGTAGGTAACGCTATACAGCCCCCCTGTAGGTAACGCCATGCAGCCCCAACCCCCCCAAAAAAATCCGACCTACAGTGTGTCCTACAAAAGACATGTATCCCCTCTCCACAGGATCTCCACAGGACAGGGGATACATGTGTGATCGCTGGCATTGATAGGGAGAACGGGAGACCGAAAGTCCCCTGAAGTTCTCCATGACTAACCTCTGACTTCCGGCGTCTGCGCAGCTCAATAAAAATGAAAGGCGCTCTGGTCACGCATGCGCACAAGCGGGACCGGCGCTCCATTCATTTCTACAGAGCTGCCGACACAGACCCCGGAAGTCCGAGGTTTGTGATGGAGAACTTCAGGGGACTTTCAGTCCCCCGTTCTCCCTATCAATGCCAGCGATCACACATGTATCCCCTGTCCTGTGGAGATCCTGTGGAGAGGGGATACATGTCCTGTGGAGAGGGGATACATGTCCTGTGGAGAGGGGATACATGTATTTTTTTTAATGGCAGAGCGGGGGGATACCTCCCTGCTCTGCCGTAGCAGCCATAGCGGCTGCTAGCGGAGCCTCCGACCATGGTGGGGGCCCGTGCCGGCGGGCGACACGGGCCCCCTCATGTCGCGGGCCCGGTAGCAGCCGCTACAGCTGCTACGGCGGTAGTTACGCCACTGAGTGGAGCATATTGGGACCCCCAGCTATTAGGATAACGAGGGTCCCCTGATCGCTGTGGCGTCTGCCAGCTGCCACATGCAGGTGGAGAATGAGTGGAGAGGTAACCGCTGCTCTCACCATTCAAGTATATTAGAATTATGGAAACAACAGAGCAAGCTTGTATATACAATAAAGGTCCAAGACGGAAAAAACCCTTTAGGGCTACGGCTCCACAATGACTTGGCGTCACCTGTAAATCACAGAATTTTTTTTTTTTCGGGAATCATTGAAGATGCATTAAGGTTGGGGTAATTCCACAATTTTACTTGACTCATGCACAACTAGTCAGCCTTGATCTCAAATCCCACCGCTATTTAGAAATGCAAGTAGAGGGGAGTGGTTGTGACAACCTCCCATTTATTTTCATGAAAAAGATAATGTTTGTTAGCAGTAAAGGAACACTTCAGGCAAAACTGATATACTGAGTTATATCTAGTATATAACAAAGGGATTCATTTTTAGTATTCTGTAAATCCCTGTGTCAGGCTCCACCCCCTCACCCTTTGCACTATGTATTACACAGTGTATCAGTTTTCTCTAAAGGGTGTTCCTTTAATAAATTATGTGCGAGCGTAGTAGATCCTAGCTGCACATGTTGACCAGGGATAACCTAACAAACAAATGGGGGGTTCTATTTTGGGTGGAGTTACCCTTTAAGGTAAACTATGGTTGTTTAGCTGTTATGAAACGATAAATTCTAGTATTTTCAAATTCTATTTCTAAAACATACAGGTGCCCATAGGTGGCCAACCACAGCTCTAAATGACTATTTGCCGTGTGGGAGATCCATGAAGGGGTTAAGCCTTGCGCTTGACTCCGTGTTATGTTACGTTACTGGGTATTTTCAATAATGTTGTTCATTTTGTCACATTCTTAATTCTTACGCAGAATTGTCCGTTTCCAAAGAAAATCCGGGCAACATTTTATCCATTGCAGCTGAGCTAATTTGATGAAAGGGGAAAACAGATTTTGGAGCCAGGTCAAATACATCCAGTTCCTACCAACAAGCATCTCTCTGCCCCTCGCCGTCAGCCAAAACAAACACGTCACTTCATAACATGACAAGACCTGGAGGGATTGGATTACTAAATGAGGGGATTGGACGGCTCTCATAACACTGCTATTCTATTAAAACTTCCATCAAACTCCTCAGACGTGCGGGGAATGCCACAGAGCCCGTCCATGATGCTCAAAAAGAACCCGCTGCCGTCTGCTGTTTACTGGAGAGAGGCCGCTAATAAAGATCAGGATTCAAATAAAACATTTCGCAGCAGGAGAACTTTTCGGGAGCAAATTGTGTGTTTTTGGTTTCTTTTTTGCCAAAAGAAAATGGATTCTACCACTGATGAAGTCGCCTCGTTTCTAATGGTCTTATAGCGGCAAACATTAATTTTAAAGTGATATTCCCATCTCGGACATTTATGGTATATCCACAGGATGTGACAAATGTCTGAGAGATGCAGGTCCCAGTTCTGGGACCCACATTTATAGAGAGAACGTGGGTCACCCAATCCTCATCCGCCCTGGATAAGGCCCTGGTAAGGCGACTGCTCGGCTGCCGATTCCAATAGATAATTGTCTGTTTCCATGAATGTCATAGAACAGAATGTTCTTAAGATAAAAAGGGGGGATAAAAAAGAGAAAAAAACGGCGCTCCTCTAAGGTGATATCGTTCTGGTATTTGTAAGATATTGAGTAACTTAATGAATGGAGCTCACCTTGGTGAGTTGTGCAATGTCGCCAGCACAACTTAACTTTGTAGCTTGTACATGCTTGATCACACTGTGCTTGCCTCTGGAGCCATAACCGCATGGGGTGAATTCGTGTCAGGAACTCCTCTCCTTGCGGTTTTGAAGTAATGCAGATTAGGAAGAAAAAGCTGCTCCTCTGAACGGGCGCTCAGGTGT
>NC_134693.1:136153624-136231124 GCF_050947455.1 Rhinoderma darwinii
GAAATGGCAGTAATATTGAGGGATGAGCCGTTCCTGACAAGCGTTTTAATATCTGTACTTTTGGGTTTTTGGAAAGTGGAATAATGAAAACATAAGACGCCCTCATCTCGGTGGTGGGCTGCAACTTCAAGCCGCTTTAAGGAGATATATCTAATAAACATGTTATTAAAACGAAATAACAATTCTATCTAATGGCCATAGAAAAAAGGTGGAAAACTGTGAACGCTCGTTCTCCCGATAATTGGCCAGTGTAAAAGGACCTTTAGGCTGAGTTCACACTGGGCAGATGCGCTGCGTATAAGAACGCAGCATATCCGCCCTGTGCGCCGCAGGGAATTCCAGGTGAAAAACCGCACCAAACTGTGGTGCAGTTTTTCTCACGGAATTTCCGCTGCGGAAAACTGCAGCACTTAGCCGGCCTGATGTTTCATCCCAGGAGACCGCTGCAGCCTGTGATTGGCTGCAGTGGCGGCCACATGGGATGAAGCGTCATCCCAGGAGGCCGGCCCTCTGACCTCATCCAGGCCGGCCTCTTGGGATGGCGTTTCATCCCATATGACCGCCACTACAGCCTGTGATTGGCTGCAGCGGTCCCATGGGATAAAACGTCATCCCAGAAGGCTGCGCTGGAGGGAGGAACACTTCTGGGTAAGTATAAGTTTTTTTTTTTTGTTCTGAGCGGAATCGCTGCAAACCCGCTACAACTGCCACCACTGCTATTTGTTACAGGATTTACCACCCCATTGAATTCAATAAGCAGCATTTACGCAAATGCAATTGACATTCTGCGGAATAAAATTCCGCACTGCAGGTCAATTTCTGAGCGTTTTTTCCACTCAGTATTTACGCAGTCTGTGGATGAAATTTGATTTATCTCATCTACTTTTACTGCTACTCTATTTGCTGCAGATTTTCCGCAACAAATTCCGTTGCGGAAAAATCGCAGTATTTACGCAACGTGTGAACTGACCCTTATTATTGCTGATTTCAGATCGGACTTGAACAGGTTGGATTGTTATCATTCTGGTCATGTAAATATCTGATATTATTAGGTATCAGAGGGGTCCGACAGCCACCTATCTACCCCTTGGCTCTTGGCCAAATCATGGTTTGGCTGACAAATATCTAATATCTATAGTCAGCTTAAAGGAAGACTCCAGACAAAATTTATACTGTAATATTGTACCTGGAGTAGGTTCTGCGGGGGCGGGGCATGACACATGGATACAAGAATAACAAATAGAGAATCCATTTGTCAAGCACCACCCCCTCAGGCCCTGCAAAAGCCATAAAAGAGAGTATCGGTCTTGCTTGGAGTGTTCCTTTATTATATAAAACATCAATACGTCTGAAATTTTATTTGGAACCCACCAAAGAACTACCTAAATGTGACGTACGACATAAAGATGTTTTCATATATAATTGTCGTGTTTTTGTAACCCCTTAAAACACTTCTCAAACGTGACCCTCAATGTATGCGTGTAAGAAAATATCAGGACATCTCCATACAACTTAAATGCCTTGATGAATTATGGATGACCTGGATTTGGCCTCCTAAATGGGGCAGTTCTAAGGTAGATTCATGTAATAGGAATCTAAGGGCATTTCCGGACAAAGTTCACATTCTGGCTCCTTTTTTTTTTCAGCAAATGTAACGTACTTAGACCCTGCTAAAAACGTTTAATTCAATTGACTTCTAAACTAATCCTCCTACAAAAATAAGAACCTTTCTTTTAAGAATTTGGCAAGTACAGGTGTTAAAATCCAGGACTGGATGTGTGAGGAAAGAAATGATCCATGAGATTTCTGACATCCATCTGGACGTAAGCTTTATAGCAAGTGGGGTAAATATTTTTTGAACATTTTAAAACTCAATGTGCAGTGCTAAATGCGAATGATAGTGGAGAATATTTTCTCTCTTTGATGTGCAAAAATATCGGTCAGTTGTACTATTTAAAGGGGTTACCAGGGATTTGGGTGACAAAATACAAAAATAAAAAAAAATTCTATATATTTTCACAACCGATACGTTGTTTACAGTGATGCATGTTGACACCTTAGCCATAGCGGCTGACTGCTCTGGCCAATCACTGGCTATCGCAGAAATGTATGATATATATGTATATTGAGCAGTGATTGTGCTGTGGACATGACATCATCCTTGTTCGAAGGCCAATTGGTACTCCCCAGGCAAATCCATGGACCAAGACTATTATTATTGCACGGAAACTAAAAGTTAGAACATTGTTTCTGAATTCCTCGAGAAACCCCAACAAGTTATGTGTCACGTTGGGTTCGTGGACCCACTGGGCCGTACCACCTTGGTGGAATGGCAGCTGGCCAACAGGGCGCAGGTCAATGTCTATAGTTCGTATAGGGTACCTGTGGCAGCTCGGACAGTAGCAAGGCAGGCCCGGCTGGAACTAGGCAGCAGGTAGACGTCAGGCAAGGTGAAGCCGGTCAGGCGTGGAATACAGCACGGCACGACTTAGGCTCAGCACAGTACTCGACCAGGATAGTACGGAATACAGGGAACAGGAACACACTAGGAGACCATTGCATAGACAAACTAGGGAAACAACAACACTCAGGGACCAAAGCAGGGAGCTGGAACCCTCTTATAGTCCAGGGTACTCAAGGGTTCAAAGTTCATCAAAACTCCGGCACCCTACGGGATTCGGCTGAGGTGAGTGGAAGTGAGCGCTGGCGTCTCCTGAGGAGGAGGCTGCGGCTGTTAGGGGGAGATTGGAGCTGACGGCCCGCAGCCACGGACATTACATTATGTTTTAAAATCTCCTATAGAAGGAACTTATGGATGGAGTTAAAATGAAATTAGTTGTGCAATATTAAGCAGTTCCTGAAAACATGATCTGTGAAGGACTAAAATTAAAAAATTGAGCTCTAGGAAGCCCAATGTGGCTTTTGGCTCTCTGCATTTGGCTCTTTAGCTCTCAAGGCACTCATGAGCTAGTAAAGGGGACCTCCGAGCTAGAGAAAGGCTTACCAGAGCCAAAACACCACTTTATAGGTTCAGGTTACAGATGGGATGCTGTTGCTTTTCTCCACCTCTCTTTTTTTTTTAGATTGTTTAGTATTGTGCTCGCTATCTCTGGTGGTGCTTCTCTATTCATATGCCTGGCTGCTTTGCTGTGTGCATGAATCATATATGGCGCAAGGAGCTTTAGAAACCTTGAATTCATGGCCAGAGCATCGGCAACGGTCGTGAATACTGACTGTCAAAACTTAGAACATGTTCTATTTTTGGCCGTTTTCATGTCCTGTTGCCCGCCCCCCCCGCATAGAAGTCTAGTTATCAGTTTTCAACGGGCGTTTTTTAAAAATCAATCCTTGTGACAATAAAAACTGATCCTGGCTCTCACAAGGGGACTCCCCGGGCAAAGTGCTACTTTAAGTGCTCAGCGTAGGGAAGCCGCTGACGTCACTGTCCATGTATGGGCGCATCTAGGAGGGAAGGTAGGGGGGCGCCGGTGCTCTGACCGTGGCCACCTCTTGGAATCCCCGGCTACTGGCTAGGGATTATGCTCCTAGAGAAGCCTCTGATGTCACTATCCATGTATGGTAAGGACAGTGACGTCAGGGGCTCCTCTAGGAGAGGAATCCCCGGCCAGAGGGTCAGCAACGCTCTGGCTTGGGATTCCACTCCTAGAGGGAGCCCTAAAGGCGCTCTCTACAGGGAGGGGGGTAACACTATCTACAGGGGGTGTCTGGCACTATCCACTAGTGGGGAGTATGGCAGTATCTACAAGGGGGGTGAGTGGGGCAATATCTACTGGGGGGCTTTTTGGCACTATCTACAAGGGAGCCTGTGTGACACTAACTACAAGGGGTCTGTGTGGCAGTATCTACAAGGGGGATGTGGGCACTATCTACAAGGGGGGGCTGTGTGGCACTATCTACAGGGGGGCTGTGTGGCACTATCTACAGGGGGGCTGTGTGGCAGTATCTACAGGGGGACTGTGTGGCACTATCTACAGGGGGGCTGTGTGGTACTATCTACAAGAGGTGGCTGTTCATTATGTCACTTTATATTCTCATTAGCCTCAGTCATACAATCTATTTTAGTCAGGCACTGACCTCTAACTTATATAACTATATTACTTGTAAAATGTCCAAAAGGTTTTATGCTCGAGTTACATTAAACAAAATGTGAAAAAAAAAATTACATCTCATTGATTGGTAGAGAAACAAACATGACGAGGGGGAAAGAGATGTCGGGAAAGAGGTTCGGGGGGCGGGGGGAGGCAAACTGAATCTTTTCCCCAGGTGCAGGAGAACTTAGCAACTCCTCTACTTTATATGTGGGCACTGTGGCACTATGTGGGAACTGTGGCACTATTTACAGAGGGCACTGGCACTATATGTGGGCACTATCTACAGTGGGCACTGTGGCACTATCTACAGGGGCATTGCGGCACTATCTACATGGGCACTGTTTTGTTTTTTGGGGGAGGTTTGGTTAAAAAAAACCCTGACAAATTAAATTTGTCAGTTTTTTAACGGCAATGAAAATCGGATGGCACTCAGATGATAAACAGTCGTTAAAAACAGTCAGACGTCCAGGAAATGGATGAAAACTTGGAGCCGTTTTTAACGGCCGTTTTTTTGTGTAAATAGAGCCTAATGGAGGCCTATGGACACGTTCAGCGTGTGCGCTGGGAACCTTCCCGATGTGCACGTTAAACAAAGAGTAAAAACGTGATGTGAACAGGCCCTTAGTCGTCAGATTTATAATTTATATTAGTTCAGCCAATACATGGCCACCTCAGCTATTTCTTAAGTTTAGGCGCACTTTAGAGGTGTTGTGTATGTCTAAAAGTCATTTATTATATATCACATCTTTATTGATTTAGTCTTAGATCATAACACACTGCGTAAATCTATATTGTCTTACAATCAGCTAGCAAATCTATCTTGTGATAGGAATCCCACGCGCTTTCTCTCACCCTCTCTCAGTTTTATCTCTCATAGCAGCAGTCCAGAAATGATAAGAAAACTGACAGTTTTTTATTATTATATTTCTTTTCGCCTGTTGTTGCCCTCTTGGCGGTCCCCATCTCTCCATCTCTGCCATCAGCAGCGCTGAGCTTCCGTGATAAACATTATTTACTTCACACTCTGTGATCAGAAACAGTAACTCTCTCTGTTACGACCCCTGACCCTCGCTATTGTGCTCCTGCAACAATGTAACACTGAGCTGATCGATACATACTGGGTAATTTGTTATTGATGGCGTGATATAAATGCCACATAAGGTATCACATCACACATCAGAGGGCATCACTTGTGTGTGTATTCAACAAATGAATCATAGTAGCAGCCAAAGATATTACTGTCTCATGCGTCCACCACAAGATCTTCTTTTTTCCTCTTCTTCACAATATATACTGGGTTGAGTAGTCTGTTGCTCGACAGTTTAGTTAAATGTCATTTAATTATTCTGTATAATTAAGCTGGCACGGGAACACTGACAGACATGTTGCATTGTGACAATCCAATTTAGTGGGTTTATTTTATATGAGGCATAAATCGAGTGAGCTGCACAGATACAACATGAGACTTTAGGTTAGGGATACAGATTACTATTTAAACTGTATGCTTCCTTATCAACATCATTTTATAGTTTACATATAGATTTAATCAGCTTGTACTTATCTTGTACTGATCCTGAGTTATATCCTGTATTATATCCCAGAGCTGCACTCACTATTCTGCTGGTGGAGTCACTGTGTACATACATTACATTACTTATCCTGTACTGATCCTGAGTTACATCCTGTATTATACTCCAGAGCTGCACTCACTATTCTGCTGGTGGAGTCACTGTGTACATACATTACATTACTTATCCTGTACTGATCCTGAGTTATATCCTGTATTATACTCCAGAGCTGCACTCACTATTCTGCTGGTGGAGTCACTGTGTACATACATTACATTACTTATCTTGTACTGATCCTGAGTTACATCCTGTATTATACTTCAGAGCTGTACTCACTATTCTGCTGGTGGAGTCACTGTGTACATACATTACATTACTTATCCTGTACTGATCCTGAGTTACATCCCATATTATACTCCAGAGCTGCACTCACTATTCTGCTGGTGGAGTCACTGTGTACATACATTACATTACTTATCCTGTACTGATCCTGAGTTACATCCTGTATTATACTCCAGAGCTGCACTCACTATTCTGCTGGTGGAGTCACTGTGTACATACATTACATTACTTATCCTGTACTGATCCTCAGTTACATCGCGTATTATACTCCAGAGCTGCACTCACTATTCTGCTGGTGAAGTAACTGTGCATATACAATACATTATTGTTCCTGGGTTACATCCTGTATTATACTCCAGAGCTGCACTCACTATTCTGCTGGTAGAGTCACTGTGTACTTACATTACATTATTTATCCTGTACTGATCCTGAGTTACATCCTGTATTATACTCCAGAGCTGCACTCACTATTCTGCTGGTGGAGTCACTGTGTACATACATTACATTACTTATCCTGTACTGATCTTGAGTTACAGCCTGTATTATACTCAGGAGCGGCGCTCCAGAATTCTGATGATTGTCATTGGAAACAGATGATAACTCAGACAAATCCAAAATGGCTAAACTGAGTTCCTAAAATGTAATTGAACAAATTTTCCTACATCAAATGACCAGCCTGGTGTAAATACACTTCCTAGAATTAAAATCAACAGAGCAATGTCTGTGCAGACGTTAAAGTGGCACTGAATGCTGGGATATTTCAGCACTGAAGTCCGCAGAATTATGAATTCAGCTCTGGAATATAATAAAGTCTATAAGAGGTACAGAAACTGGCAAGTGGGCTCACTTGGCTATTCCTGTTCTTCCCTAAAGTTGTATATAGCCACCATACACATGCTCGGCCACTGTTTCATACTGCCTCCCTGCACAACGGCTGTCCTGGTGGGAAGTAAATGGGGTCACTTATTCTAGCGGTCGGTGGGGATCTGACTGCTGACATTTATCCATGGAAAGTGGGTAAATAGTAATGGCTGGAATACCCCTTTAACCCCCAAAACATCTTAATTCACTGTGGTACAACAATCTTTGGGTCACTATAGGTCCGGCAGGAATTGTGCTGATGTTTTTTATGGAAAAATCGGACATTTTTAGCACTCACAGAAAACAGGTCTTTATAATGAATACTTTCCAGTTGAGGGGAGTTCCTCTAAATTAACTCGTTGACTTTTCTGGCAAATAATAATTTTTCATTTCTCTTGTTTTGTGCAGTGTGTAGTATGCCACTTCCATCAGTTTCCTTCTCCCCTTCAGCTTGACATAAAATAACAGGACACACTAATTATACAGTAACAAATGATTATTTTCTGTTATTATTATTAGTTTATATCAACAGCAAATTCTCATTTCAGCAATAATGGACTCAATAAGGGGAGCGAGGAGCAGCTCAATCATTTTCATTAATGTTGCCCCCTGGTCGCTCAGTTCAATGGGGGCCACAGACCGGAGCTGAGATAAGGGATTGTTTTGTTCCAGAGATGGTGCGGACAGTTTTCATATCACAAGATTGTGGCTTTGTAGATACCACTGATATCCTAAGATAAAGTCAATTCTTTTTTCTAATTTTACATCTTGCTTTCTGTATGTACGAGATAAAAAGGGTGTTAACCACTACCTGAACTAAACTGGAAACCACATTCAGTCATGTGGAAATGTTTACTAGGCAGATCTAGAGGAAAATTCATAAGTCCGACGATTTACACTGAAAACAGGAATATATTTTGTATCCTTTTAACGACTACATAATTGACTGTACTTAAAGGGTATGTATAATGTATTTAATGTTGGCTTCATTAATTAAATGTAAATATGTAGAACAAATAATGTGATTCTATATTTTTTTAAATGTTGTAGCTATTTATTTTTTTAAAAGTATGCGCGCTTTATGGCAGCTGCAATGAATGGGATTTAAAGGGGTATTCCCATCTTAGACATTTATGGCATATCCTGTGGATATGCCATAAATGTCTGATGGCTGTGGGTCCAGGTCTGGGACCTGCACCTATATTGAGAATGGGCGATGGCCGCTTCCCGTAGATTCCAGATGGAGACTAGTGGAGAGAGGGATGTGTATGCCCTCGTCTCTCTCCATTCTGCTGTATGGGAATTATGGAAACAGCCAAGCATGTGCGGCCCTCTCTTCAATCGTCCCTGCCCGGAATCCTCTGGGTCAGCGGCCGCCGCACTAGGGGCAACGGGGGTTGGTTGACCCACGTTCTTGATATATAGGTGGGGGTCCCAGAGCTGGGACCCACATCTATCAGACATTTATGGCATATCCTGTTGATATGCCATAAATGTCTAAGATAGGAATACATCTTTAATGAATAGAAAGTGTCAACAAACTGAGTCTTTAGGAAGAGATGGAATACTGCCCCTCCCCCAGAGCCTTATATGTGTGTATAGTTTTGCTATCCAGCCTTATGAAGACCTCTAGTAGTACAGTAAGGCTGTCTTTTTTTATTAACTCCCCCACCCATGAATAATAATTAGATGACTCTGCTGTCTCAGGCTACACAGCAAAGCCGCAAATGAGCAGCAGAAAACAGGAAATGTCAGAATATTGTGTGTGCTCCAGTGGCCACTGTAAAAACTGGAATATTTTTTTTATGTAACTGGTCACATTAAAAATAAAAAAAATCACCCAAAAAAAAAAAAAATTCGAATAAAAACCTAATATAAATAACATGTCATTTATGATAATACGTTCTCTTTTGGAACCGATTTTCCTTCTGCTCGTTTAGGCTTCATTCAGATCTGCGTTGGGACTCTGTTCATGGGTTCCATCGGACGTTCCCGATGTGACTTGCATATGCCTAAAGTATAATGGATAGCTATGATATACTCATCTAATATATCATGTGTGTTGGACCTCCAAGCACTAGGGGTGCTGTTGTGTTTGACTGTGTGTCATGTTTTATATATTCTCAATCAAAACATGGGGGGGGGAATATCATCTCCCATTAAAATGAAATGCAAATATTCCGACAAGTGAACCCTAGGCAGAAATAAAATCACACGCCAGGACGTAAACATTTAGAGAAAAAATCAGGAAAAGTAAACACCGTTATAAATTGCGTACAGTTCTCCTTGAACGGCGATCAACATTTGCGAAGATTGAGATGTTTTTCTTTAACCTTCTATCAAAAAAATGTATTCCCCAGGGGAATTTTCCCCTCCGTGTAAATTAGAACAAGAAAATATTTTTATTTTTTGGCATCAAGTCAGATTGGTCAATGCGTGGAGGACAGCGTCCAATCACCCAGGGTAACATTCCCCACATTAAACTCTAACTGGAGACTCAGAGTTAAAATATGTTCCTAATAAAGTATAACATTTTATGGTCATTATGCGATACACTCAACTTAAAAAGCGCAGAACTGCTGAGAAAGTCATTTCCAATAAAGCTCTCAGATTTCTATACTTGGGTCAAGAGCCCGGGGAGAAAAATTAAAGAAAACACGAACTCATGCACAAATTAATTAAAGATATTTCCACTAATATATTGGAGCAGTGTCCCGAGGCAAGGCCAACCCCCCTGCAAAATATGGTAATATTCAATCTGTGGTCTTTCCATCAAAATGTTCAGTTCAAATACGTTTAGAATCAAATTGGCAGCTTCATGATAGCAAAAGAAAACCCGGCCTAGGTGGAATCTATACAATGTACAAATACTTCAAATAAATCTGTTCAATGAGAAAAGAAAACCCCTGGAGGATAGAACATAGGAAGAATCACTCCATGCATCCTAATGACAAATCAGGCCGGGGCAAAACTAAAGAGAGGATTATCTTTTAGTCTTTTTTGCAGGTAGAAAATGAAAACGATGTAACAAAACATTACCGGCATGAAAATGGTTTACAATGTAATTGGACCACCTATTCTGCACTGATCTCCAGCTTCATGCACACATTTGAGGATCATTTTGGAAAAATTTACATAAAAGATTGTCCAGGATTAGAAAAAATATGTCTGCCTTCCTCCAAAATACATTGACACCTGTCCACAGGGTGTGTATGGCATTGTAGGTTAGCTGCAATACCACACACAACCTGCAGACAGGTGTGGCGCTATTTATGGAAGAAAGCGGCCATGTTATTCTAATCCTGGAAAACTCTGATTGTTTCTCTTTAGAACTTTCTTTAGTGAATTTACTGAAGACTTAGGCCCTGTTTACACAGAGTTTTTTGCTGCGGAAACCACATCGGAAACCGCGGCAAAAAATCATCTGAAATCGCCTCCCATTGATTTCACTGGGAGGTGGAAAAAACACTCGTGGGAAAAAGAAGCGGCATGCCGTTTCTTCAGGCATTTCTGTCTCTGACCTCCCATTGACATCAATGGGAGGCATGGAAAGCATTTTTCGGTGCGTTTTTTGGCCACGGCGCTAAATGGCCACTGCCAAAAACGTGCCAAACAGCGTGCAGGCAGGTTAAAATCTGCCTCAAAATTTCCGCCGACAAAAAACTCAATGTTAGGCCCTATTTAGACGACAGGGATAATGGACCGTGTGACATGTCCTATTTTTGCCCATTTTCCCAGGTCCATTTCCGTTCTTTATTTCCAGAGCTATTACCATCCATTAGATTTACCTGCCAATCATAAGGAGGGCACAGAAGGGGTCCTATTAATAAAAACAGCCAATAGACAAAGGCAACAAAGTAAAAACGTGCACTTCTCGAAGCCAAGAAAATTTTGGCAAAATTTGCAGCTATGTGGTGACTTGTCTTAAAAGGCCAATTTTTTTCTATTTAGGGAGCCCTCAAAGGGGTTTTCCAGGATGAATATCCCTACTATAGTCCATCAATGTGTGACTGGTGGGGTTCTGACACCCAGGACCTCCACAGTCAGCAGCGCGGAGAGACCGCTGACCTCCTTTAGCTCAGTTTCAACCCAGTCCCGTGGATGAGAGCATCGCTGTGCCAGTATAGACAACTCCTTTATTCCTAATCACAACCTAAATGCCATGTTTGAACTTGGCTTAGTTAATGGGCATCCTGTAAAATAAATACTTTGAATTATAGGGCAGGAGATAGGCAGCTGCCATACACCGCCTATCATGGGAGACAGAAAGGGTAGGACAGGTAAACATTCAAATTGTTCCATGTTTCTCCCTGATAGGAGATGTTGTATTCACATACATTAGATTATTGACATCCCCTCAAAAATTTGTTGGTCCACGGACAAAAATATAATGTCTATGGCCGACTTCACATAAAAGCAAAAAAATATAAAAATACACAGTAGATGGTCTGAGAAAGAAAAGACTGCAATAAATCTGCTGCTTCCAATTATCCCAAAAC
Source organism: Rhinoderma darwinii (assembly GCF_050947455.1). Classification (NCBI taxonomy): domain Eukaryota; kingdom Metazoa; phylum Chordata; class Amphibia; order Anura; family Rhinodermatidae; genus Rhinoderma; species Rhinoderma darwinii. The sequence goes on from NC_134693.1 coordinate 136,165,007, forward strand.
TTGGAGAATTAGAAAGTTAAGTGTAAGTTTCCACAAGGCTGAACAGATTGTATAACGGGGTTTCTTAATTTGCTACAAGAATTGTCCTGGAAACTTAATATTCGGAGCTGGAATCTTCCATTTGTACCATTTTAGACAGTAATGATATTTTTAGCTGCACGAGGAGCTGGAACAAAAATACGAGACCCCCCTGGCTACAGTGCAGTGCGTCATCAAAGGGTTTAAACAGAGGTGACCAGACATTCCCCCAGTCTAGAACGCTTCTGAAAAAGACACGGGAAAGAGCTCAAAACAATCAAAAACAGCACAAAAAAAGAAAACTGTAATTAGAAAAACATTAAAAAGGTAATTAAGTAAACACAAAATATGTAGATGCGCTGATTATATTATTTTCTAGAAATTTACAAAACTGACCACTGATGACCTCCGTGTAAACACTCTGCAAGTCATTTTTAGGAATGTTATGACTTGGCATATGATTCCTGTAAAGTAAATGTCAGGCTGAAATCCTTCCATCCACCATCTAAATTGTGTCATGAGAAAACAGTTTTATGAAAAGTTTTATCATTTTCCAATATACTTTCTGTATCAATTCCTCGTTGTTTTCAAGATCTCTGCTTGCTGTCATCCAAAAAGAACCTTTAGTGTTTACTTCTAGTGGACAAAAATTGGTCCTGGTCATGTGATGGACACACATTAAAATTAGGGTATATTTATGCTGGGTAGATTTGTTGGAAAAATGTCTGCGACTGTCCCATTTATCAGAATGGGGCTTGTAGAAATCCATGCACATGCTGCAGAATCAACCCCTCACATGGATGGGAGGGATTTTTCAGTTGCAGAAATTTCTGCAGTGGTTCTGCCACATATGAACATACCCTTGCAGGACAGTCAGGGCGTAGTTATAGGGGGTGCAGAGGTAGCAACCCGGCCCTGGAGCCTAAGCGGCCCAAAAACCCCTCAGCCACATAAGAAGACACCAGTATTATAAATTATACAGTAGATGAGGGCCCTGTTATCAATTTTGCATTGGGGCCCCCGAAGCTTCAGGTTAGGCCTCTGAGGACACTTTAAGAGGTCTGTCTTGTAACGATCCAAATAAATGCTGCAATACCAGACACATCCTATGGACAAGAGTGGCGCTGTTTCTTAGGAATCTTAGACAACCCCTTTAGGCTAGGATCATACATGTAGCTTTGATGCAGTTTTTGTGCCCATTTTTGGCTCCCGTTTTTTTTTGTCAAAGCCAGATGTGGATTCAAAAGGAATGAAAGTTAAAAAAAACCTGGGGCTAAAATAAACAAAAAAGGACACAAAAACTGCATCAAAACCGTGCGTTTGATCCTGGACTTAAAGGGTAACTAAACTTTTAAAAAACATTTTCATAGTGACATGTCATGAGTTTTGATCGATGGAGGTCTGTGCACTGAGACCCCCACTGATCGCTAAAATGAAATGGCAGAAACGCCTGGGTTACTGCTGTGCCGCTTTCTTTCTGATTGGCTTTCCTCAAAGCCGAACAAGAACGGTGTACGGACTCTTAGGCCGAACGTGCTTTTGCGGCTGCAATTCCCCCGAAAATCCACGGGAGAATTGCGGCCCCATTCATTTCTATGGGGCCATGCACACAACCATAATTTTTACGGTCTGTGCATGGCCCGCACCTTAGAAAGAACGGGCATGTCTTATTACGGCCGTCTTCTGCGGTCTGGGCTCATTGAAAATAATGGCCGCGGCCATGTGCATTGCCCGCGATTTGCGGGCGGCTTGCGGCTGACAGTCCGCTGCCGGCCAACCCGAAAATCACGGGCGTGCACATGGCTACGGTCGTGTGCATGAGGCCTTAGACTTTTTCTCTTGACCCGGACACCGCTCTGAGGAAAGCCGACCAGACACAAAGCGGCACATCGCTCACCCAAGTTTCTGACACTTCGTTTTGACTACATCCTTCTTCACTGCTGTATGGAAAATGGGAGTGATATTTTGCGTTCCGTCTTGCTTTACGTTTTTTTAGCCCCTTTGGGAAGGACCCAGGTAACATTGACACTGCGCCATTTAATATTTCTTATTATGATGTGTGAATTCCACGTTCGGTGGGAATGACATTGATTACTCTAACAGGAAGCCTGAAGTCCTAGCCAAGCATAGGACACGCATGTCAATACTCCAATTATTCAGTAACAGCCTTCACTGTGTCTACCTCCATACATATATACAATTACTAGGAGTTCACCAAAAGCGCTCACCCCCCACATTTCTATATGTTTTGGCAATGTTCGGTTCAGACGGTGAAAAGAAAGCACATAGCGAAACGAGATGGGGTAATATTAATGTATAGGATTCAGCGCCCCAGGCACCGTATGTTTCATTAATTTCCTCCCCATTAAAGCAAAATGAGGATATCCTGTAGAGAATTGCAGTGAACTGTTCAGTCCAAGAAATTCCCCTGACCTGTGCTGAGAAAACATCACCAGTACTGTACTCGCCCTGCGTATCACTGACACAGGAAATACTGTTTTTTTTCTTCTCTATCTTATAAGGAAAAAAACGCGTCGGCGAGAGTTTAGTCTCTTCACCGTTCTTCGTGTATTTGAGTCACAACTATAGGAGACTTTATGTTCTTATTTTTGGAAAGGTCTATCTAGTGATGAGGTGTAGCGGTCGTGTTCTGCGGTCAGTCTGTTCTGATGAAAGAAGTGGAAGAGAAAACATTAAAAAAACAGCGGCATGAGGTCGTCTTGGACTGTCGGTAAAATCGCGGCATTATTGCAGTCACATGTCGAGACAACGCGTCATCGATGGAGCCGGGTAAACAAAGACCAACTGGGGACCAGGGAAATGCCAGCAGGGGAATGGAAAGGTGAAAAGAAATCCTTTTAGGTTATTTTAGATCATATTTAGCTGATATTCATTTTTTTTTTATGAGGCTGGGAAACCCCTTTAGGGTAAGAACACACACAGCATAAACACTGCAGATTTTCCACAATGGATTTCAGTAGCGGCAAAGTGGAAAAAATTTGGCGAGAAACCGGTCAGAAATTTAACTGCGAAGCGTTTTTTTTATCCGCAACAATGCCCTGGGGGTAAGAATTACCTTTTTTTTTTTTTTATAAGCACCGGAGATTCCGCCTGAAAATCTGCACCACAATTTTGTGTGGTTTTTCGGGCGGAATTCCCTGCGGGTTAAAGGACAGATACGCTGTGTACTTTTCGCAGCGTATCCACCCTATGTGCACCCGGCCTTAAGCTAAGGCTACACAGCCTCATGGCAGCGCCCACAAGTCATCGCGGCAATAACAGGACTCGTGCGAGATCTCAATTCTCTATGGGAAAAAATTTGCAAACAACTTGTGACATTGATAAGAAACTTGCGATTATCATGCAACCTTTTTTCCCCATAGGGAAACATTAAGGTTACCCACAAGTCCTGGTAATGCCACGATTTTACCGCAACTCATGGGGGACCCCAGGTTGCCGTAGAGCCTTAGTCCCTGTTCACACAAAGTATTTTTGCGCTGATTTTGATGCAGAAACTGCGTCGGAATCAGTGCCAAAAAAGACCAAAGTTTTTGTTGCGGGGCGGTTTTCAGCCGCTAGCAGGAAAAAAAAGTGTCATGTTCTTTCTTGCCGCAGTTCCGCCTCCGACCTCCCTGCGAAAACTGTGGCAAAAATGATCAGGCAGGTCAAAATCTGCCCCAAAATTCCTTCTTTCTGCCTGCAAAATACTCAGTGTGAACAGGGCCTACTAGCCTAAAAGGGGTTTCCAGACCCCATGATTTTTTTCAAATCTGCTGATGTTTCCCTTGTCCTGATTGGCTGCAGCAGTCACGTGTTGAGAAGACACATAATGGGTCACGTGATAAGAAACACGTCACTGGAGCCAGGTGAACAAAGACCAGCGGGGGACCCTGGAAATGTAGTCGGGGGAGCAGCAGGGGTTGGAAAGGCTGGTACAACTCATTTTGTTATTTTAGAACATTTGAAAAATGTTTACAGAGCAGGAAAACCCCTTTGTTCACACAGAGTTTTTTGGAGGAGGAAAATTCCTCCTGCAAAAACTGCTCCAGACGGTTTTTGCACAGTGGTTTGACAAAAACTCGTCAAAACACTCGTCAAGGCTTTTTTTTCCTCTTTCTGACTAATTGAAATGGGGTTTTGGAGGCGGAAACTGCCTCAAGATGGGTTATGACGCTTCTTTTTACCGCGACGCGTTTTTTTTACTCGCGGTGAAAAAACTCGTCCAACTCCCATTGAAATCAATGGGAGGCATTTTCGGGTGGTTTTTGACGAGTTTTGCGTTGCGGTTTCCGCGTCAAAAAACTAGTAAAAAAACTCTGTGTGAACAGGGCCAGACTGGATTTGTTTTGCTGTGTTTTTGTACGTTTTTCGTGGCATTTTTAATGAAGTTTTTAACCGCGTTTTTTATCCTTTTTTTTAGTGCAGCCAGAAGTTACATTAAAGTCTCTAGTGAAATATAAAAAGCAGCACACACAACTGCATTTTGGTTTGTGGCGTTTTTGAGGCAATTTCGTGGTCAGTGGTGTTTCTTTCCAAACGCAGCGTGCTCTGAGTATGGTGTTTTTTTTGGCCGTTTTCCCCATGGGCTTCAATATAGGACTTCAAAAACGCCAGAAAAAAAGCCACAAGAAAACACTTGTTACATTTTAATAATGCTAGCGTTTTTAAAAAAATTTTTTCGATGCAGTTAAATTGGCAGAAATATTCTGTGTGTGAAGGAGACCTTAGGCCTCATGCACACGACCGTATTGGTTTCGCGGTCCACAAAACCACAGGACAGTTGTGGTCCGCTGAACCGCCAAAGACCCTTGTGCATCAGTTTGTCATCAGGACTCACGGATCCACAACAATTCACCAGTATTGATGAATCCGCAAATCCGGACCGTAAAATTACTTGTCCTGAGTTTTTGCGTTCCATATTTGCGTTTTTTTGTGCAGTTTTTGATGCAGTATTTTGAGCCAAAGCCAGAAGTGGATCCAAAAGGAAGGAAAAGTATAAAGGAAAATCTTATACATCTTTTCTTTATATCCACTCTTGGATTTCGCTGAAAAAAACAGCACCATAAACTGCATTGGAAACGCAAATACGGAACGCAAAAACGCAGGACAAGTAATTCCAGCTTAAGTCCACGATCACACACACACAGTTTTAATGCAGTTTTTGACTGTTTTTTTTTAGCCAAACACAAGACGCAACTCAAAAGAAAGCAGATGCATCAGTCGTTTCTTTATGCCTTTTCTTCGTTTTATATCCACATCAGGCTTTAGCCAAAAAAAAAACGGCATAAAAAAACTGTCTCAAAACTGCGTGTGTGTGATCTTGGTCTTATGTCGTCTTCATTGTTCACCTTTGCATTGCGATCAGTGCGAGGTTCTAATGTTCTTGTACTGTCATATTAATTCTGTATTTCCAAATATGTAACGTTCATCCAGAAAATACGGATTTACTGACATTGTTTGGACAACAGAGACGTCCATCAGAAGAGCTTGCAATCGAAATATTGTAATATAATCTAGACAGCTCCAGGGACAAGACGAGGGATGAGGTGGGGATGTTTGATAGCAGATTTAAATGCTGGATGTGTAAGGGAATTGTCTTAATTAAAATTCTCCCTTTCATCGTTGTAATTATGCGCTAACAAGAATTTGCTTCCCGCTTTGTCATTACGCCAACTTAAAAGAGGAAGAAAAAAAAAATGGATTTGACCGTCCAAACATCATGTTGTATTAAAAGAATGATGATTTTAATTAGTACCGAATCACTGAGGGAGAGAGCGAAGTTAACTAATTATTACCTGGCGATTAATAGAGAATTTTATAACGTTGCAGAATAAGACGCGCCGGTGCTTCTCGTTTATGGACGGTTTCCTTTATCTATATGGGAACTACTTAAAGGGCTGCAATGACAAGAGATCAGGCAGCATTGACTATTCCTGCACCAGAAGAGCTTACAGTCTAATTTCCATAGTGCATGGACACACTCACCTATATCAGAACCCAATTAATCAGTGGATAAATAAAAGGACTTGTCACTAGGACTGATCTCTATAATCGAAGGCGTCTTTCATAATCCCTTTAAAGCTAGCTATTAGCATTAGGGCTCGTGCATGCGACCATATTACGGATCCATAATAGGGCACCCGTAGAAATCTATGGGCAGATACTGTACCTCTGTATACCTCCAATTTCATGCAAAGTTGGTGTACGGGCTCATAGACTGAGCCCCTACACCAATTGCCCGGCTTTCCGGGAAAAGCCGATCAGAAACTAAGCGGCTCATCCAAGCGCTTCTGCCGCTTCATTTCAGCGATCGGTGGGGATCTCAGTGCTCAGACCCCCCCCAATAAAAACTTCTGACATGTCACTATGACATGTCAGAAATGTTTTGAAAGTTTAGTTACCCTTTACCCATCTAATGTCTGTATGCACGGGTACACCCATCCTGCTACCCTCTATGTGATATGAGCACTGGCCCAGTTGGATTTTTTTTAACTGATTATCTTTTGCGCATTTGGCAAGATAATTGCATCGGATGTCACCCACGCTTCCACAGTCCATAAAAATAGTATTTACCCAATCTGAACCTCCATGTTAATAAGAACTTGAGAGAGATAACTGCGACCAAGTCACTTTCAGACGGAATTATGTAAAGGTGTAAAACATTTATCACCTACTGTATCCACTGGGTAGGTGATAAATGTTAGATCGGTGGGTGTCCGACCACTAGTACCTCCACCAATCACTGGAACGAGGATCCGCGATCCCCTGTCCAGCTCCAAACCATGGAGGTGTTTGAATGGATCCGCGCTGCATTGACCATCTATGGGAAGAAATAGTCTAAAACGACTCATCAAGACTGTGCTGGTTCTCCCTCTATGGAGCGGGTGGCGAGAGGTTGGTTACATTACTCTCCTGTATCTGCCCAGTCTGCAGTTGGCAGGGACATGCTGCTGAATAAAAAGAACATACAAATTCTAATACTTTGACACAGTCTGGACAATCGGCGACTGATCAGATTCCTGAATTTCTAGCAATAACTTAAACCGCCTTTGGATTGCCTTAGCAAAAAGAATTATGGTCTAAATTTAGTTTTCGGCAGAATGTTTTTGCTTCTCAATATAAAAGACTTTTCATAGAGAGGAGATGTACAAATATAGCAGTGCGCCAGTCTACCCCCACCCTCTATAAATAATTCTGACATTATGAATAAAAATAAACTTGTCTTGGGCTCTTTCAGTTAATTCCTTGGGGGGCCATTATGACGGGCAAAAAGTTCAGAACAATAGGTAGCAAAATGTGACCTTAAGAACCAGAAAACGGAAAATGCTAATTCTATGTAGAGTAGTCATGGTTAGTCATGGTTCTCTAGCTAATGCTACTAGCCTCCAGTTCAGTCAGTTCAGCCCGAGATTGTGCTTTCTGCCACCCAAGTGCCGCAAAAAAGTGCTCACTAGATGCAGTCTATCACTAGCTCTCTCCAAAAGAAGAAGGGCCCCCAATATATTCCCCAACCCTCCAAGCCAGAAGGCTTCGAAAGAGTCAATTACAAGTGGCCTCCTCTAACTAAGGCCTCGTGCACACGGTCGTAGATGTGCGGATGGTCCGTGATTACGGGCACAGACGGCCGCAGAGTGTCATCCGTGGGCTATCCGCAATCACTGACCATCCACACAAAAGATGTGCATTTATTTCAATCGTGATGGACTGCAATTGCGGACCGTAAAATGACTTGTCCTGAGTTTTTGCGGGCCACAATTGCGGCCCCCACACAGTTCGTGTAAACCACAGTCATGTGTACGGGCCCATAGAAATGAACGATCCGCACTTTTGCGGATGAATTGCGGATGCAAAAACACATTCGTGTGCATGAGGCCTTAGGCTTATGGAGAACCCGTCTGTGCTCCGGCACCTGCCGAAACTGCCACCACAGCTCAAAGTACTAGGTCTGGCCCCTCTAGAAGGGAAGCCGGGTTGCAAGTGATGAACTTGATGGACTCACATAGACACCTCTAGACTCCCAAGAGGGACACCCATTAGGGCACCACACCCGGCATTGGATTGTTGACATGTTGAAATGTATTTGGAATATAGAAAGTTGAGACATTGGGAAAGTTTCGGTCATTTTTTAATGCTCTTCCACCATAACAATAACCTAACAAGACTTTCGTTACTATCACATGAAAGTTAGGTCAAGGACTACTTGAAACAATTGCCAGTTGCACCAACACTTTGCTTTACTGCAAGCCACCAGCCAAATTTGAGTCCTGTTATAAATACTGTACATTGCATAACTCATCATATGCTGATCCTAAGTTACAGCTTGTATTATAGTCAAGAGCTGGCCTCAGAGCTGAAATCTTCCACCATTTCTTGCTGCCTCAAATCTTTACGTTGAGCTTGCTTTGTTGATTTGATGTCTGGGAAATGTTGTTTTTACACCAGACACATAATAGTTATCTAATGTAAAAAAAACTAATTGATAACCTGCAATATGGGTGCTAAGTGCTCAGCTAAGCCATTAGGGGATGTGTTTATTTACAAGCCTGCTGAGTGTTTCCTTTAACAATCAGCAGAATAGTGAGTGCAGCTCTGGAGTATAATACAGGATGTAACTCAGGATCAGTACAGAATAAGTAATGTAATATATGTACACAGTGACTCCACCAGCAGAATAGTGAGTGCAGCTCTGGAGGATAATACAGGATGTAACTCAGGATCAGTACAGTATAAGTAATGTATGTACACAGTGACTCCACCAGCAGAATAGTGAGTGCAGCTCTGGAGTATAATACAGGATGTAACTCAGGATCAGTACAGGATAAGTAATGTAATATATGTACACAGTGACTCCACCAGCAGAATAGTGAGTGCAGCTCTGGAGTATAATACAGGATGTAACTCAGGATCAGTACAGGATAAGTAATGTATGTACACAGTGACTCCACCAGCAGAATAGTGAGTGCAGCTCTGGAGGATAATACAGGATGTAACTCAGGATCAGTACAGGATAAGTAATATATGTACACAGTGACTCCACCAGCAGAATAGTGAGTGCAGCTCTGGAGTATAATACAGGATCTAACTCAGGATCAGTACAGGATAAGTAATGTATGTACACAGTGACTCCACCAGCAGAATAGTGAGTGCAGCTCTGGAGTATAATACAGGGTGTAACTCAGGATCAGTACAAGATATGGAATACAGTGCAATGCATTTACAAAATGACTCAACCTGTTATGAGGATCATATGTATATATGGCGTTTAATGTGAACTTACCCCTTAAAGTAACACAATTTGGCCATGTAGAGCAAGTTATAAGTTACAATTATATAGTAAAAATAATGTCAGTAGTTCATCACAATCACAGATGTATATGATAATTATTTGCTTTATACACCGAGGCTTCTTGTCAGTGACCTTTATGACAGAAATTCCATTTAATCTTTAAATGCCTAAATGAGTGATAACAGACGGTGACGATGACTTCCAGTGCAGCAGATAAGAGACCTATATACCGTCATTGGACCTCTACATTTGTAAATGTCACAGGATGCCCTTTTATGCGGGACCACGTTGGCCTTCAGAATTTCCAGCTCATTAATGGGTTAATTGTATTGTAGGGATTCGCTGTATACAAATAGTCAGCGTCGATGATTTCTTCTCTCCGATGTAGAAGTCGCACACAGGATTCCGTTTTTTCCAGTTATCCAGTTTGCTGCAAACATTTCTATACTTGATAATATTTTGTGCTATCTCTCAAAAGTACATTAACACCAGACCATGTTCTCATCAAAGTCTCCACTCAGAGAACATTTACTGATAAGCCTTATCTTATTTCTGCTTCATTAGCAACCGAAATCTTGGGGAACTGTCGATCACAATCTTCGCTACGAGCCACAGAAGGAGATGGCGGTAAAGTAACGTTGGACCAGGGTTCCGGTTTGCATGGAAACTAGTAGCAGTCACAGCTGGCTGACCCGTGCGGAGGGGACATCATGTCCCGAGGATTAAATCCTGTATTGTACCAAAATAAGAGAAGTGTTGATGGTTTCTCAGACCCTATAAGGATTATTGACTGGGTACAAAATGCAGACCAATGGATTTCTACGACTTGGCTGCCTGGATAACACTTAAAGGGGTTATGTGGGGACCGAAAATTATTAGCGGTGTACCCCATGCAGTATGTGATGCACTCGCTAATATACATTCCGGTTCTCCGTCGCGCTGGTTCTGAGATTTTCATACATTTTCATAGCGCTCCCGGTGGATGGGATGGGAAGTCTAGTGTCAAAGCCTTCTTTGATGACGATACGACTCTTCGTCATGTGACTGACCCCGCTGTACCCTATGTACAAGCAGGAGCAGTAGTGCAGCGATTACTGACGCTGACGCGTCGCCATGGCTACAGGTAAGTCTAGACTTTTTTCTTTGACGTGACGTTTTCTGCAGCAGATATTCCAGCTGTAAAAAAACTGCACCACAATTTGGTGCGGTTTTTCAGCCGGAATTCCCTGCAACGTCCGGAGATATCAGCCCTGTGTGAACTTACCCTTAGGGCCGGGGATTTATGTTGAAGAATTTTGCTGTAGGGACTTTATGGGTGCTCCGAGGCAACGTTTAATATTTAGTATGATAAGATTGGCACAACTCGCTAGACATGTCAGACACTTTTCTCTTTCTTACGCCAGTTCATGGCTGGTGTCCATTACATTTATATTTTGCATCAAAAACTTTATGCACGTCTTTAATAAATTTGATGCATTTTATGGCTCCTCTTAGTCACAACCCTTTTTCTAAACACTTTTCAAAACTTTCAAAGTAGGTGCAAAAAGTGTCAGACACATAATAAATTTGGTGTGCGCCACTTTTTGGCCAGAATCCCGTTGCATTTCACTTAGGCTAAGTTCACACTAGCCTTAGTCTACGTTTACCTCTTTTCCGTCAGAGGAAGAGAGGATCGAAACATTAAACGGAAAGCAACGGTTCCATTAGAATTACCATTGATTTCACTAGTAATTCTTTTGTATCAGTTGCTTTCCGTTTGCCTCCGTTCGCTAGGTTTCCGATTTTTTGAATGGAAACCAAAGTGCAGTCCGCAGAACTTTTGTTTCCGTTCAAAAAAATGGAAATCTAGCGAACGAAGACAAACGCAAAGCAACCGATACAAAAGAATTACCATTGAAATCAATGGTAATTCTAACGGAACCGTTGCTTTCCGTTTAATCTTTCGATCATCACTTCCTCTGACGGAAAAAAGGTGAACGTAGACTAACGGTAGTGTGAACTTAGCCTTAGCAAATATCCCCCGTTGCGCTCTCTATTCCAAAAGAGGGGAATTCTGCAGATCAAATTGACCAAACTGTCCGTCATTCCTTGTAGCGAAGCAGCTAACGTGTCTGCCGATCATACACTGCCGCATATTAAAACCCCAACATGAGGATAGTGCAAGGACGCCCTAGAGACATGGCAGAGAGGAATGAAACGCAGCGTGGCGGCCATATTGAATTATTTGATATCTTTTATTCACTGCTGATTATATTCTGTCAAAAATTCACTTTGCTTCTTTTTTAAACGCCAGGAATTGGCAACTATTGTAACGTTCGCTGCTTCAGAGGGAAACATAGAAAACACTTGTATCACAGATATAAACAGGTCTGGAAGAACAGGATGAAATGCAACTAATAAAATCATGACAGCACAAAGTAGAATCCTTCGCAGCTGCCAGGAGATCTTGTTTTCACAGGACAGACGCTCGACTAGAATATTAGAAGCCAAGAATAATATACTGCCTTTAAGGAGACTAAGTAGAAGAAAAAAACAATTCTTATAAACATGGCGAGGAGAGTCGTGCCAGCGGTTATAAATCCTGGATCTTTAACAGAAACCCGGAGTAGGAGCTGGAGGAGGTCAGCTGTGGGGAGATGCAAGGCATAGCGCAGAGCAGAAAAATCTCTGCTTCATCCAGCGAAAATTCCTCATCAGATCCTAAGACTGATAGGCTGAGGCGGACAATACAGCTTAACTCTTTGTACACCATATAGCGGGCTCGGGCCTTGTTCGCACGGCGTGTATTCGAAAAACGCATCAAAAACGTATACTTTAAGCTTCCCATTGACATCAGTAGAAAAACTCATTGTAGTGCATACGACGCGGTTTTTTACACGCACGTTTAGAAAATGCGTGAAAAACGCAATGAAAGCATGCCTAATTCCCACAGTCGGTATGTTCACGTGGCTTATTTTCAATGGGAAAAACGGCATGTCGTTCCAAATCGCCTGTAAAAAGAAGTGCGTGAAACTTCTTGAGACGTTGTTGGAGCCGTTTTTCGTTGTGTTAATAGAAAAACAGCTCCAAAAACGGCCGCAAAAAAAACGCTTGTTGGTTCAAAAACGGCTGAAAATCAGAGGCTGTTTTTCCTTGAAAACAGCTCCGTATTTTACAGCCGTTTTTGATCTTGTGTGTGAACATACCCTAAAAAAACGCGCTTGGCAAAAACGCTAGCGTTTTTGACGCATTTACACGTCGTTTTTTTGAGCGCAGTGTGAACAAGGCCTTAGGCATTAAAGGCTATGTACACCTTTAAAATAGTTTTTTGTTTTTTAATAAAAATGTCTATCAGTGTGTTTGGTGCAACTTTCTAAATCCTTTTTATTAAAAATTATTTTTGCTTTTTGAGATACAGCTGCTTTGTATCCTGTAAATAGAGCAGATGTATCTAGTGCTGAGACCTGAATCCGTCAGATCAGCAGGACTGACTGGTTCAGTGCCAGCGGGTCCTGCGTGTCTCCGAGAGTTCATAACTTAGAGGTGATCGATTACAACCTGCGGGTCTGACCCGCTGATTTAACAGATTCAAGTCTTAGCGCAAGATACAGCTGCTCTATATACAGGATACAAAGCAGCTGTATCTCAAAAAGTAAAAATAATTTTTAATTAAAAGGATTTGGAAAGTTGCACCAAACACACTTGTAGACATATATATATACAGTGAAGGAAATAAGTATTTGATCCCTTGCTGATTTTGTAAGTTTGCCCACTGTCAAAGACATGAACAGTCTAGAATTTTTAGGCTAGGTTAATTTTACCAGTGAGAGATAGATTATAGAAAAAAAAAAAAACAGAAAATCACATTGTCAAAATTATATATATTTATTTGCATTGTGCACAGAGAAATAAGTATTTGATCCCTTTGGCAAACAAGACTTAATACTTGGTGGCAAAACCCTTGTTGGCAAGCACAGCAGTCAGACGTTTTTTGTAGTTGATGATGAGGTTTGCACACATGTTAGATGGAATTTTGGCCCACTCCTCTTTGCAGATCATCTGTAAATCATTAAAATTTCGAGGCTGTCGCTTGGCAACTCGGATCTTCAGCTCCCTCCATAAGTTTTCGATGGGATTAAGGTCTGGAGACTGGCTTGGCCACTCCATGACCTTAATGTGCTTCTTTTTGAGCCACTCCTTTGTTGCCTTGGCTGTATATTTTGGGTCATTGTCGTGCTGGAAGACCCAGCCACGAGCTATTTTTAATGTTCTGGTGGAGGGAAGGAGGTTGTCACTGAGGATTTGACGGTACATGGCTCCATCCATTCTCCCATTGATGCGGTGAAGTAGTCCTGTGCCCTTAGCAGAGAAACACCCCCAAAACATAATGTTTCCACCTCCATGCTTGACAGTGGGGACGATGTTCTTTGGGTCATAGGCAGCATTTCTCTTCCTCCAAACACGGCGAGTTGAGTTAATGCCAAAGAGCTCAATTTTAGTCTCATCTGAACACAGCACCTTCTCCCAATCACTCTCAGAATCATCCAGATGTTCATTTGCAAACTTCAGATGGGCCTGTACATGTGCCTTCTTGAGCAGGGGGACCTTGCGGGCACTGCAGGATTTTAATCCATTACGGCGTAATGTGTTACTAATGGTTTTCTTGGTGACTGTGGTCCCAGCTGCCTTGAGATCATTAACAAGTTCCCCCCGTGTAGTTTTCGGCTGAGCTCTCACCTTCCTCAGGATCAAGGATACCCCACGAGGTGAGATTTTGCATGGAGCCCCAGATCGATGTCGATTGACAGTCATTTTGTATGTCTTCCATTTTCTTACTATTGCACCAACAGTTGTCTCCTTCTCACCCAGCGTCTTACTTATGGTTTTGTAGCCCATTCCAGCCTTGTGCAGGTCTATGATCTTGTCCCTGACATCCTTAGAAAGCTCTTTGGTCTTGCCCATGTTGTAGAGGTTAGAGTCAGACTGATTCATTGAGTCTGTGGACAGGAGTCTTTTATACAGGTGACCATGTAAGAGCTGTCTATAATGCAGGCACCAAGTTGATTTGGAGCGTGTAACTGGTCTGGAGGAGGCTGAACTCTTAATGGTTGGTAGGGGATCAAATACTTATTTCTCTGTGCACAATGCAAATAAATATATATAATTTTGACATTGTGATTCTCTTTTTTTTTTTTTATATAATCTATCTCTCACTGGTAAAATTAACCTACCCTAAAAATTCTAGACTGTTCATGACTTTGACAGTGGGCAAACTTACAAAATCAGCAAGGGATCAAATACTTATTTCCTTCACTGTATAAACTATTTCAAAAGTGTACATGGTCTTTAAAACAAAAACGTATTCTGTCAATGCACTTGGAGCTGGTACCGCGTTGAGGCACGAGGCACAACCTACCTCATTCCTAAGTGGTAGATCTTATGAACAGATATGTTGCATTCTTATGAGCATGGGTTCAGTTTTAGGATCAGGACACCACCAGGGCACCTTCTGCACGGACTCCCTCAGACGTTTATGTATATTCTCACCAAGTCTAGACCACCCCGACCGGTTCATTGGCTTTCCATCGACATGGATAAGTGTGTGATGGGATATTTCGATTGTAAGCTCCAATGGGACAGAGACCGACCTGCAGAAATAACTTCTCAGACCGGCTCCGTTTATTATGTTCAGCCTTTTGATGGCTTCTTCATGTTACATCCGAGGACAGGATATAAATACAGAGTGGATATTAAGTCAATTAAATCATGGCTTTGAGTACCCCCCTTCCTGTCTAAAGCTGAATCCTGACCCTCCGTTCAGACTCCGTCACTATTACATCGGGGCCTCAAAGGGACCAAATCGAGTGAATTGTTTATAATAGCCGCACCTGCAGGACTAGATCCCTTTTCAGTAGTTCATATGGAAAGAACATTATAAAGTGCGATGTACAGAAAATCCGTAGCCCGGGACAAGACGCTGTGTCACCGATACGACGGGGCGTTAAATTACTGGATTTAGTTACCAATTATGTAAACTCTGGTTATATTTCATCTTCAGCGCTGGCTGCTCTGGGAGGAAACAGACCTCATCCAGACAGGGGCTTCACCGAAATGTATTTAAACAATTTACAATCCAAAATTGCAGAAATGGAGCGTAATTTGGCTGCTAAACTAATTCTCGCTGCCTCTTAAATGATCCACTTGAGTTAATGTGTCCAAGGATTATACAACATCTGTCTCCCTTCACAAAGGGTTAATTCATTTCTCTAATAGAGGAAACTTCGAAGATTTATTTACATCATCGCACTCAGTAGTAGCGCAAATATTGTTTCGTAGATTGACCATGGAAAATCCGATACGTATTTACTGCAGGATCTCAGGCAGAAATCCAAAGTTTATCTCGAATTTCTAACGTAGATGTGCAGCGGATTTGCAGGTGGATTAGGCACGTTCAATGGGGCTAATCCAGGTTTGGAAATCCGCCGGCTGTCCAGTGTGGAATCCACGTCAATAAGCGACATGTCACTTATTTTATATTTCCGCGCTGTTTGCACAGAGACGCAGGTTTTCCATTAAAGGCAATGGGATGCAGATTTCGGAAATCCGTAACGTGTGAATGGCGCCTTACTGTGTACCATATTTTTCATGCAGACAGAAGACAAACATTACAGCAGAAATGCTCCCATTAAGGGGGTCAATGCTGGGGAGCAGATGCCAAATGCCCAAATATCTTGTGTAGTGGATAAGCACAGTGCAGGGTACTAGACATCCGCTCCGCTCAATGACCTACACACCTGGAGTGCGTCCACCTCATTGGACAGGAGGTTTTTCGGCCCTGTACATCGGTGGACAAGTGCGCGCAGAGCCGTATATTTACCAACACCTGCTAAACTACAGGCATCACAGCTTCAAAATGCAATTTAAACTGCACCTATCTTTTATTTTTATATAAATAGGTACAAAATTTTGTGTTGATTGGTTTCATACTATACCTTTATAGGGTCAGGGCTCAGTTTTCCTTATAGAGCTCCAAATCCCCTGCATCCTTGCCATATAGATCAGTGATAAAATTCTTGCTCCCTGCAGCCACCACTAGGGGGAGCTCACTGAAGTTGGATTTATTATTGAGTTCAATCGGAGCTGTATACATTGGTCTTCAGTAAGTTAATTTTACATTTATAAATGGTGAACACCATTTTCTTGTTTTTCTGATTATCAGCACAATAAAATCATCAAGTGCCAGATTATCAAATGTTTGTAAAAAAAAAAATATAAAGTTCACTTGTAGTTAGGGAAGAGAACTTTATAGAAGACCAGGAGCCCAAAATAAAATGTTAGGCCTCATGCACACGACCACATTTGTTTTGCAGTCCTCAAAACCACGGGTCCGTTGCGGTCCATCAGGACTTAAGGATCCACAACAATTCACCAGTAAGGGTGAATCCACAAATCCATGTCCCGAGTTTTTACGGTCTGGGTTTTCGGCCCCCACGCGGATCCGTGTAACCACGGTCGTGTTCATGGGGCCATAGTAATGAATTGGTTCGCATTTTATCCGCAAAAATGCGGATAAATTGCAGCCGCAAAAGCACGGTCGTTTTCATGAGGCCTTAACATAAAATCTGCTGCTGTCATTGGAGGAGATCCTGGTTTCTGATGTATGTGCAGGACATGGTGTGAGCACCATTTTATGACAGACCCATATTTTACTGACACAAATTGCCTTTGTCCTTTCTGTCAGTAAAAATGGGACACAGCCTTCCAGTTGGACCAAGGACGACCCAGATGGTAGCTTTGCAGGGACACCATAGTCGCGTGACATAGACTATTGAGCACAGCCCGGTACTGTGTCGCCGATGTTGCGTGGGGCACAAATTGCAGCAGAACCTTCTAAAATATTACACTACAAAAAGACCTAAAACGGCATCTGGTCAAGTGTTCTGTACGTTTTCACTCCGGGTCTTGTTTTTTGTGTGATATTTCGATAGCTCTGTATTATTTCTATAAATGCTGTGATAATTCACACCAGATAACGCAGAACACACATGGCTCCCGTCACCCGGCTGCCTCATGCATGCAGCTCTGTAGCTTTAGAGGATTTAACTTTTTTAACCTGCTCACATTTTACAAGATATAGTAAAACAGCCTTCAACCAATTTTCAATCAAAGCCAGTCAGGAGGAAGTAAAGCTTCATTGTACGGATTCCAAACTTTACTCAAATAAGCATTTTATTTTTTGTAAGGGAACTCCGTCCAAAAATAAGTTTAAAAGAAAACTAAACATAAAATACAAGGGGCTTAATACGAACCAGCTATGAATAACATTTACAGATAGAGATGTAAAATGCTCAGGAACTATTGAAGAGATTTCAGGATTGTTTCTATGTATCAGATTTTCTTATGTAACGAATAGTGAAAAACAGAAAGCAAATATAATGTCTGCTGACACGCCGTAATGCTGACAGAACCCGCCTCATGTCGCCTACTTAAGACCAACCCCACTCAGGTAAAAAATCACGCAGCGTATCCGACCTGGAACCCGCAGTAAATTCCGTCCGAAAATCGCACCATGTTTTTTCGAATGGAATATCTGCTGCAGAAGAAAGTGCTCATACTTACCCCCTCCCTCCTTTGACGTCCGCTCCGGCCTGCTACGATGATGTTGAGGGCCATGTGATGCGGCAGTCTGTGATTGGCTGCAGCAGTCACATAGGATGTAACATCATCCCAGGAGGCCGGACAGCAGCAAGAAGGAGCGCGTTGTGGGGAAGTAAGATTTTTATTTTTCCGTAGTTTTGATTTTTGCGGCGTAATCGCTGCGAATACGCCGCATAAGTCGCAACACTTGATTTTCTGTTGCAGGTTTTGCACCCCCACTGAATTTAATGGGGAAAAGCTGCATCGGAAATTCAACAAAAACGCAACATAAATTGACATGCTGCGGTATTAAATTCCGCACCGCAGGTGTTTATTAACGTTTGCGCTGCGGTTTTTTTCCCACTGTTTTTTTCCCATTTACTAAATCTCATCCATTTTGCTGCAACTGTACATGCTGCAGAATTTTCGCACAGCGTTTACGCTACGTGAGAACCCGGCCTCACTGAGTAAAATGCACAAGACGCTTCCCACAAAAAGTGGGTGTGGTTAAGATTATTGGCATGTGCCAAAAAGTTCTGCTGTTAAGTACACCAGCCACGAGGGGGCATAAAAATGTCTAACATGTCGAGCAAGATGCACCAAATTCATGATACAGCGTGCGCCATTGTGATAAATTTAGTCGGTCTGGTCTGATTTTGTCATGTCTAAGATAATAATAAATCTCCCCCAATGCATTTGTGTTCCCGGTGGCATCTTTTCCACAACACAGCATGCTGCTCTAGGTGTGGCGCTTGCCATCTGTAGACCTGGGTGTACTGTTTTTGATGGTGGTTTTTGGTGTGTTTTTTAAAAAACAAACCTGTGATGTAGACCTACGGGACTTTTCACACAGTGCGGTCAAATCGCGTTTTTGGCCACGGCAAAGAAAAATACAATTTGAATGCACCATGTGAATAAACCCTTGCTATGACTGCAGGATCAGACTACACACAGGGTGAATTTGTAGTCTGTAACCATGGAGACACATAGGTCTGCAAAGGAGCTGTAGATAACAGTTGGAGATTTTTAATGAAGAATATTTTCAATGTTGCTTCATTTTTTAGATGCATTTGCCATGGTAGACGTAGCCCTCAGTTTGTAGCTTGAAATTAAGCTATATCCACATCACGTGGACATCCGTCACCATAGATTTTAATGGTATCTGTTAAATGGATACATCATGAATGGAGGTCATGAGAGTTTATGATGTATCCATTAAATGGATACAATTATATCAGGGGTGTCAAACTCCTTTTTACCGAGGGCCACATCAGCATTAGGGCGGATTTACATGAACGTGATATACGTCCGTGCAACGCGCGTGATTTTCACGCGCCTCGCACGGACCTATATTAGTCTATGGGGCAGTGCAGACTGTCAGTGATTTTTGCGCAGTGTATGGCCGCTGCGTAAAACTCACTACAGGTCCTATATTTCTGCGTTTTTCGCGCATCACGCACCCACTGAAGTCAATGGGTGCGTGAAAATCACGTGCACCACACGGAAGCACTTCCGTGCGAACTGCGTGATTCGCGCAACAGCAGTAAAAGAATGAATGAAAACAGAAAAGCACCACGTTCTTTTCTGTTTACAAACATCCAAACGGAGTGTCATAATGATGGCGGCTGCGTGAAAATCACGCAGACGCACATCCTATGTGATGCCACACGGAGCTGTTAAGTGCCTTTAGCGCATGTAAAATGCCGCGTTTTTTGCGCGCGCAAAAACGCACATGCTCGTGTAAATCCCCCCTTATAGTTGCCTTCAACTGCCGATTGTAATTGAAAGACTATATAAATGTAACAGTCCGCTTAACTGTTAAGGAGTGGTTACATTCATACTAGTCCACAGTGCCACAGATGGTAATAATGATCCCTCAGTGCTCCACATAATAAATGTGCCCCCTCAGTAACCGTGCCCCACACAGTAATAATGCCCCAGTTGAGCCCCCTGTATATAGCACCACACACACACACACAACCCTCTGTCGAAAGCGCCAAACACCCCCTCTTGTAGATAGTGCAACACAGCCCCATCTTGTAGAGTGCCACACACTTCCCCTTGTAGAGTGCCACACACCTCCCCTTGTAGAGTGCCACACACAGCCCCCCTTGTAGAGTGCCACACACCTTCCCTTTGTAGAGTGCCACACAGCCCCCCTTGTACAGAGTGCCACACAGCCCCCCCCCTAGTACAGTGACCCAAAGCCCCCTCTTGTAGCGTGCCACCTCCTCCCTTGTACAGGGTGCCCCACAGCCCCCCCTTGTAGAGTGCCACATAGAGCCCTCTTGTAGAGTGCCACACACCTACCCTTGTAAAGTGCCCCACAGCCCCCTTGTAGATAGTGCCACACAGCCCCCTTGTAGATAGTGCCACACAGCTCCCTTGTAGATAGTGCCACACAGCCCCCTTGTAGAGTGCCACACATCCCCCTTTGTAGAGAGTGCCACACATAGGGCCCAGAGCTGAGAGAGAGGTAGCTTACCGCTACCCCTCTGCCTGATGTGACTCACATTTACCAGGTTACGCGGCGGTGGTTTGAGTGAGGTCAGTGCTGGGAATTTACCAGTCCAGTCACCAGACCTGAGTCAGTTACGAGGTCAGGTGACTAGAGTGGTCCACTCCCAGCACTGACCTCACTCAGACCGCGAAAATATGCCCGCGGCCGCCTACTCTTCCCTTTGCACTGCGCATGCCGTTTTTGACGCATGCGCAGTGCAATGCTCTAGACGGTGTTTTTTTTCTGCCGGACACTACGGATGGCAGAAAAAAACACCTTTTTTTGCAGACTAAGGGCATGCCCCCACTTGGCGGATTTCCTCCGCAACTGTCCGCATCAATGCCGCACCTAATCCAGGTTGCGGATTACGGCTGCGGATCTGCCCAAAATGTGCAGTAAATTGATGCGGACTAGCTGCTGCGGACTGCGGGAAAAGTACTTCCCTTCTCTCTATTATCAGTGCAGGATAGAGAGAAGGGACAGCACTTTCCCTAGTGAAAGTAAACGACTTTCATACTTACCGGCCGTTGTCTTGGTGACGCGTCCCTCTTTCGGCATCCAGCCCGACCTCCCTGGATGACGCGTCAGTCCATGTGACCGCTGCAGCCTGTGATTGGCTGCAGCCGTCACTTACACTGAAACGTCATCCTGGGAAGCCGGACTGGAGACAGAAGCAGGGAGTTCTCGGTAAGTATGAACTTCTATTTTTTTACAGGTTGCTGTATATTGGGATCGGTAGTCACTGTCCAGGGTGCAGAAACAGTTACTGCCGATCGCTTAACTCTTTCAGCACCCTGGACAGTGACTATTTACAGACGTCTCCTAGCAACGCTCCCGTAATTACGGGAGCCCTATTGACTTCCTCAGTCTGGCTGTAGACCTAGAAATACATAGGTCCAGCCAGAATGAAGAAATGTCATGGCAAAAAAGCAAGACGCATCCGCAGCACACATAACATGTGCATGACAGCTGCGGACTTCATTGCGGAATTTAGAATCTCCATTGAAGTCAATGGAGAAATTCCGCCATGAGTCCGCAACCAGTCCGCCACTGCTCCGCAACAGACAGAGCATGCTGCGGACACCAAATTCCGCTCCGCAGCCTATGCTCCGCAGCGGAATTTTACGCATCGTCTAAACGAACACTGCTAAATAAAAGTGGAAGTCAATGGAGAAACGGCTCCGCTGCGGATTAACGCTGCGGAGTGTCCGCAGCGGAATTCAAGTGAAATTCCGCCACGTGTGAACCCAGCCTTAGAAGTCCTGATGTTGTGGCGCTGCATGTAAAAACCTGATTCAAATCTGATTAAAATGAGGTGGCGGACTGGATTCGGCCCGCGGGTCTAATGTTTGACATGTGTGCATTATAGTCTATGGGTGACAGATGCTATTATTGGACATCCATTTAATCGGTTTGTCTCCCATAGACTATAAATGTATCAGTTTAAGGCCGGATTCACACGAGCGTGTGTTTTGCGCGCGCAAAAGGTCCGTGTGTCATCAGCATATGGTGCGCGGCTGCGTGGTTTTCGCGCAGCCGCCATCATTATGACACTTTTTATGTTTACAAACAGAAAAGCACGTGGTGCTTTTCTGTTTTCATTCATAGTTTTTACTACAGTAGTGCGCATCACCCGGAAGTGCTTCCGTGTGCCGAGCGCGATTTACGCGCACCCATTGACTTCATTGGGTGCGTGCAGCACGAAACACGGGCAAATATAGGACATGTCATGAGTTTCACGCAGCGCACATACGCTGCGTGAAATTCACTGACCGTCTGAACGGCCCCATTCAGTAACATAGGTCCGTGTGACGCGCGTGAAAATCACGCCAGTAGCACGGACGTTTTCGTGTGAATAAGGCCTTACAGATACATCATGAAATGCTATTGAAAAGCCTATGATGTATATATTTTAAACATATACCTGTGGTGTATGGCATACAGTGGCATACATCACCCATAGGCTACCATGTAAAAAAAAAAATTTGTGGGATGCGGAGGGATGGAAAAGCATAGTCTACTACGCTATTCCATCCTTAAGAAAAAATAAAGAAACAATTAAAAAAGATGTACGGATGTATGCCAACCCAACAGAGGCTAAAAAGACACTACATTGGCCCCCGTTGGGCTAATAAAGCCATATGAACACATTTTGAGGGTACGTCGGGAGCTTTCACTCTAAACAGTCATCACAAATGTAATGTGAACAGGGTCTAATACATTTGCTTTAATATTGGAAATTTTTGCAAACATAAAACGCGTAAGTAGCTCCCAAATTCATTGCTATGGTTGAAATCACATTTCGGGTGACTTGGTGCATTGCCTAATAACCCAGTTTCCAGCTGGGAACATGGCACGAGATCCTTTGCATCACCACAGAACTTCAAAACGTCACGTATCAGCACATCATATGCAGGATCTTCAAAGAGGTGGCGTGCCAGCCAGACAGGTCGTCCGCAGAGGACACGTTGTGATGTGTTTAGTCTGAAGGTGTTTGTTTTATACATTGCTGAAGACGTGACGCTGGTTGTTTAGGCTGTTCTGCTGCTACTGGGTGGATTCCATACATCATGGCTTCAGTTCTAGGAGCTTCAAAGACCCTGATACAGAAACGCTGCACACGACTCACCCCCATGTATCACGTTACACTAACAGAAAACAATTTGAATACAATGTATATGAATATTGCATCATTATAATATAAATAGAGTGGATACTTTATATTAAAAATTATAAAAAGTATCAAATGCACAGAACACATCCTCATTACTATTCCCTATATGTAGGTAAATAGTGGGATTATAGGATTAGGTTCCTCCTTTGCCAATATTCAGCCACTCGGTTGTATGTTCATGGGATTTCAATATCGCAGAGATTCAAACAAAAGGAGCGGACAAGAAAAAAAACATCCCGGGCACCTTATTTCCCATAGTGGCTGCAGTCAGTGGAGGGTCGGCCAAATGTCTACGGTCACCAAAACAATTATGACAATATTGTTACGTTTGCTACAAAATAACTATTTGTTACATTACTTAAGAACTACGGGTCCTTTTACACCGGACAACATTGGCCATAAAAACGAGCGCCGATCAACGAGACAGATCCTTGATCGGCACTCGTTTGCTCCTTTTACATGGAGCTATGATCAGTAATGTATGGGAATGAGCAATTGTTACTACGATCGCTCGTCCCGATACATTTCCATCATGTCGGCAGAAATATTGTTTACACGGGGAGATGCGCTGCCGACAACCATAATATTTCATGCTGCGTAAACGACACGGTCAGCCGATAAACTGGCATTTCCTCGTTCATCGGCTGATCGTTGCCCTGTTTACACAGGGCAATGATCGGGAGCGATTCCTCATATGAACGCTCGTTTGCCCGATAATCGTCCCGTGTAAAAGGGCCTTAATTGTAACAATTTTAATTATTTGAGCCTGCTTTATTTTCGACTCTGAATCATCTGCCTCTAAGGCATCAGTCACCAAAACATATTTGGAATCTGTATCATACGGATTCTGACTATAGTACTAAAGCAGTTCAATCCAGCCATGTATAAAAATACAGATTTATACCGGGACATTATAAAATGCAGCATGCCAAATTAGGGTGCCATATATCAGACCAAGTTCACCCCAGAATCATCGATTTCAGTTTTTCTAGGAGAAAATTCTGCCTGTGATACAGAATTTCACACGGAACCAATGCAAGTCACAATCTTGTTCCATATTATGGACCGAAATACCAGAGAGGTGCACGATGCCTTAAGGTCCTCGTTGATCGGCACTCGTTTGCTCCTGTCTCAAGGAGCTATGGATGGCGATGAGCGCTCCTTACTCCGATCGCTCATCCCCATACATTATCATCATGTCGGCAGCGCGTCTCCCTGTTTACACACCAAGATGTGCTGCCGACAACGATAATATTTAACTTTTTTAAAAAGATGCAATCAGATGATCGAGCGTTTGCACGATAATTGGCGCGTGTAAAAGGGCCTTTAGTGAAGTATTGTTAATGACCCCTAAGTTCACAAAGATTAAGTTGTGCCCCGTAAAAATATGATCGATTTTGATTGTAGTATCTTAGTAAAGCTTCGTACGCTTCTTATAAAAATGACCTGGATACAGGGATAGAGGAGCGCGCCAAGAGATCAAAGGAAATAAAACTCCCATAACTGCAGTAATGATAATCGTGTCGTATTTATTGCATCATTTGGGGGTCAACAGGCTGAATTATATTGGACAGGATACAGGCCGGGGAGGACCTGCTGCTTACACAGGAATCATCGAAGGATAAAAGGACTGCACTTTGATGGGGGAGGGGGCATGTTAAGGTTCGGAAAAAGGAAAAGTTGAAAGTTTTTATTTTACTTGTTTTAACAACATAATCATGATCGGTCTGCATGGCGGCTGTATACCGTGGTAACGTATGTGTCTTATGCAGTGGGGTCGGAGTTCATTCTGGACGCTGTTTGGTTGACATTCCAGATTTTACTTACTGGTTTAAAAAATATATATATTTAGTATGTAAATTACGGAGGCTGTGTACATCTACGTTTCAGGCTCTGTTAGGCGCCTCCGTCGCAGATCCGGCAGAGTTTACCGGAAAGCTGCGCTATTGTTTTCGGTAAGACCACGGACACCCCGACGGAACCACACCGTATAGTGTTCCCAGGTGTTAGTCCCTTAATCTTAGCCTAGTGCTGCATACACTTCAACTTATGGCCCACACGCCGTGGAAAATTCTGCTGCAGAATTCCCATATGTAACATGCAGATTTGCGGCGGATTTCTCCCTTTCTCATTGAATGGGGTGAAACCTGTGGTAAAAATCTGCAACAAAAAGGTCAATTTACGTGCAAAAAAAATTCCGCAGCATGGAGATAAGATTTGTTCACCTCTCATCTTATTGGCTGATACGGTTTTCTGTGCAGGTTTTCTGTCCGCAAATCTGGACGGAAAATCCTCAGCATTTCTGTCCAATCTGGACCCGGCCTTACAGGTCAAACCTTTACAAACATATAAATGAATGAAGCCTGACAGTCAAACATTCTTCCTTAATGTCATTTTTTAAAATATATTTAGTAACGGAAACAGCGTAGCACGGTGAACTATGTGGTTTCCAGAACTTGGGAGCTACAGAAACAGCATAGCTCACCAGGTTCCGCAATTTCCAGAACTCACATTCACTTCTATGGGAGTTACGGAAACAGCGAGCTTAGCTGCCTCCGTACTCCGGACCACCTTGTCAGACAGCGTCCGAGAAGCAGCAGGACAAGGTAGGATGGGGGTCAGGGGTCTTCGTTCTAAAGAGGTGGGACCTGCTGCATCTATCGGATATTTATGTCATATTCTCTGGATATGCCATAAATGTCGAAGATGAAAAACCCCTTTAACCGATACTGCCGACATTAGACATTTGTTGCCGGATCCTCTTGATTCTTAAAGGGCCAGGCAGTTTGGATCTTAACCAATCGCAGAAGATGAGCTGCATTAGAGGTGTCTGGCATCTGCTTATCTCTCTGCCCCTATTGATTGAGCATGTCCAAGTGGCTCAGCGTGTATTTGGGGGAATCGGGGAAGACTGAAGATGACTATTCTATGTGTATAATGCGTGCGCTCAATAGAACCCCCTATAGAAGATAGAGTCATAGTAACTATATCCATACTGCAAATTTATCCCGATTTGTACACTCATTTTCATACCTTTCCGGAGGATTTCTACCTAGAACAATAATTCTTATTCCGTCTGATAATCTTGCATTTATTTGGTCCTCATGATGCCAGAATAAAGGAATTTTAATATGGACAATGTATTTGTGTAGATATGTATATAGCTAAAAAAATAAAACAAAGCTATATTTGAGGTAACATTATATGATTGTAAGTTCATGTGCGGCCCTTCCAGCGCTCAAGTGATTATTTAAAAAATGATGAGAAATTCAGGAGTCAAGACTGAATCATTTTCTTCTGGGGGTCGAACACATATCTTTTGAAGGTCAAGATGATGAGTACAGGGTGACTGTCTGCTCGACTTTCTTCTTCCTTGGCCGATTCTGTGTCTCCTTTACTTGCTTTGGACTTCTTTTTCGAGGAGCCTCCAAGAAGTTGCTTTGTTTCTGGTGTCAACCCATCTAAAAAATAAAAAAACACAATGTATAAAGTTATATACACAGAAATTAAGGGTCAAGTCTTTGAAATAATCCTTAAATGTTACTGGACAGGTGAATTTCCTATAGATTACAGCAGGCACTGTAGATTAGGGACTACGCATCACCTGTGCGGACAATGACCAAGGAGGGAATGCTGGTAGAAATAAGCTCAGAAGCCTGCAGAATTGTAAATGAATCCGGAATATAATACAGGCTGTAACTCAAGATCAGTACAGGATAAGTAATATATGTATACAGTGACTCCACCAGCAGAATAGTGAGTGCAGCTCTGGAGAATAATACAGGATGTAACTCAGGATCAGTACAGGATAAGTAATGTAATGTATGTACACAGTGACTCCACCAGCAGAATAGTGAGTGCAGCTCTGGAGAATAATACAGGATGTAACTCAGGATCAGTACAGGATAAGTAATGTATGTGCACAGTGACTCCACCAGCAAAATAGTGAGTGCAGCTCTGGAGTATAATACAGGCTGTAACTCAAGATCAGTACAGGATAAGTAATGAAATGTATGTACACAGTGACACCACCAGCAGAATAGTGAGTGCAGCTCTGGAGTATAATACAGGAAATAACTCAGGATCAGTACAGGATAAGTAATGTAATGTATGTACACAGTGACTCCACCAGCAGAATAGTGAGTGCAGCTCTGGAGTATAATACAGGATGTTACTCAGGATCAGTACAGGATAAGTAATGTAATGTATGTACACAGTGACTCCACCAGCAGAATAGTGAGTGCAGCTCTGGAGTATAATACAGGAAATAACTCAGGATCAGTACAGGATAAGTAATGTAATGTATGTACACAGTGACTCCACCAGCAGAATAGTGAGTGCAGCTCTGGAGTATAATACAGGATCAGCACAAGATGAGTAATGCTATGTATTTTCAAAGTGACTCAACTTCTTAGCTATGTAGATTTTATATGTAAACTGGAACATGGGCTTAAAGGAAAAAATAATATTTTAATCATGCATTTAAATGTAAAAACCAAATACTAATTAACTGTGCATAAAAAACTTGTCAAGTAACTACATCCAAGCTGCTACACTCTGCTTTGCCTTTGTTAGCAACCAGACTCTTTCCCTTGGTGTCCCTTAATAAAACAATACACCCATGTTTGAGTATAAAAATGGCTTCTTTATGGCCATAACCTTATTTCAGAAACTTGCATTAAGACGGACTACAAGGCTTTGTTCACACAGTGCGGATTTTGAATGTATTTTTTGATTCAAAACCAAGAAAGGAACCTAAAACAGAAGAAATATATAAGAACGGCCTTCTAGCTCTGCTCTCCTGGATCCAATTCTGGCTTTGGCTTGAAAAATGCAGCAAATGTGCACAGTGTGAACAAGTCCTAATAGATAGAAGCTTGGTATGAAGCAACACACTTCAGGGCTAATGGTAATTTTCTTACGAGGGGTCGGTTGTTTGTGCTTTGTTCTCATCTTCCATTCAGTATCATTCATCTCGATTCTTCTTTGCTACTTTCTTGCTCTCCGGTTGCGCTATCAACAGACAGACGAGAAGACGCAGCAATTGTCTAGAATTGCAGGGCTGGTGGGTCAAGGAGCGCCGTCTTGGACTCTAGCGCTTCACTTTCCGATAGCAGAGGACAGAACCCAAGAAGTGTACCTGGTGCCGCAGTCAGCTGAAACCTTCGGTGTCACATAACCTTATCTCATACACTTAATCAGCCTCCCTGCCCTCATCGTGAAACTCTGATCGGCATTCCTATTCCAGAACATGACAAAAGATTCCGATGCTCACGATTTGCTGGAGACAGGAGGTCTACCAACCCGGGTGATTTGCTCGATTACAAAGACGTGAAGGGGGTATTGGTGACTGCGTGTGAGGGTAGAGGCATCTTCTGTCCTTGCTGGTAGCGTTTTGTGCATTGAAACAAATAGCCATTAACCCTTCAGTTTTCGACTCGTCTCGAAAGGATGTTATGGCTTCGAAAGATAAAATTCTAGACTTCAACTTTAGAAGGTATGAACAGAAAATAGACTCGGACTGAAAACTTCTACTGATTGAAGTTTTCTAAGGACAATATAACCTGTAACACCGTTACCGGAGCCCTTCATGCCGTGTCCACCACTATTTATTCTATTCGATGCTTTAATGGTAATAAAAACGCTTCATTTTAGACATTTTGAATACGATTTATTATTTTTTTTATTTTTCTTTCTTGTTACTTTTTAATACGTCATTGTTTTTTTTTTTGTAACCAATAAGAATTATTAGGATCAGTTCACACTGAGTTTATTGGTGCTGATTTGACGTGAAAACCGTGTCGGAATCAGCTCCGAAAAACATCCAAAATGGCCTCCGACTCCTATTGAAATCAGTGGGAGGCAGTTTCGGACTTTTTTGCCGCTGATTCCGACGTGGTTTTTGCATCAAAATCAGTGCTAATAAGCGCAGTGTGAACTGGTCCTAATAATTCACATTGGTTACAAAAAAAAAAAACAATGTTATAAAAAGTAATGAGAAATAAAAAAAAAAAATCTTCTTTAAAATGATGTCTAAAATGAAGCTTTTTTTTTTTTTTTTAAACCACCTCCCACTGATTTCAATATGAGGCGTAGGAGTTTTTTTTTTCCCGGGGCGGCTTTTAGCAGCTTGAGGGGGAAAAAAGCGGCATTATCTTTATGCCGCAGTTCCACCTCTGCCCTACCATTGAAATCAATGGGACGTCAAAAAAGCGTTTTTCGCTGCTTTTTTGCCCATGGTCCTCAATGGCCGCAAGAAAGTGCAGGCAGGTCAAAATCTGCCTCAAATATCCTGAAGGAATTTTGAGGCAGATCTTTTCTGCCTGCAAAATACTCAGTGTGAACAGGGATTTACGGATAGTACACCTGTTGTACACAGAATTTTATCGGTGCAGAACCTATGCTCATAAATTTGGGAAGGGCCTGTGATACCCCGGGATATTGTGTCAGGCTCTATTGACACTGGATTCATGAAGGAATGGGTCCGTCATGTCCTCGTTGCCAGCCTAACAGGCAGTATATGGCAGCAGAATACATTAATCTGCCCAACAGAGGCAATGCAAACCTTAGCATGCCAGGGTGAACATTGCCGACCATTGATATGAATATTGTATTTTTGTATGTTTGCCTTCCCTATTATATATCATGGCGCCATTCCAGAGGTTGTAGTTTGAGAGCCATAGGTTGGAGACCAATGGTCAAAATGAAAGTCCGTCACTATATTATTCATTGACGAGTCGTAAATCAGCATTACGATTGCCTATATAGGACACAGCACGGAGAGAGAGAAGCTTCTATTTGTGTACATAGAGATACAATGTAACCCGTGTTATTTCCAAAGTGGTCCAGGGAATCGATGCACATTAATCCGGTCCCACAGCTCCGGCTCTTCACCAGGTGAGTGGCATCACAGCCTGACACAGCGGTGCTGAACGCTCTCTTTTTCTCCATGGTGCCAGCAGGTCTGTGGACTGACTTAGACCGATCTCCTAAAAGCCAGTGCCCAAGAGCCAGACACAGCCCAATCTGACTTCCATCTCTCTCCGTGGAATTCTTGCGTTACACGATACGTGCCTGACGTTCCTTGAGAGCAAGGAAATGAAGGGAAATAGATCTGTCACTGAAGACGACATCGGCTACTTAATAGCTGGAGCTGACGGGTATTTTTAGATGGAAGTCTTGTTTAACTTACATTACAGTTTAATCTCTGGTGAACAATGACTGCGCCGACTAGAATACACAGTGAAAAAATCTCTGCCATTAATTAAGTCCTGGCTGTGCCGCTCAGTCAGAGAAAACATTAATAGATTTTTTTTTTTGTTTCCGCCGAACAATTACTTTATTTTGTTAGAGGATTAAATTCAGAAGTGTTTGTGTCACAAAGAAAGAAATTAAATATCCTGCCCATCTGTATGTGTACAAACACGCGGAGGAGAGGAGCGCGCCTTTAGCTCCACAGCAGCAATCACTCTGCAATAATAAGCACATTACACACTCGTCAGGACGTAAAAAAAACTGTGAAAAACCTCGTTCACCGGACCAGTGCTGATAGGAGCATCGAATGTCTCAGATATACTAATTGTGTGTATGTATATATATATTTTTTTATTTTTATTTCTTTTATTATAAATTTTATTTTTTGTTCTATTTATTTATTTATTTTACTTTTTATCATTTTACATTTTTGGTGGATTTGGCCACAGCAAAGATCAGGCTGGACTGCCCATTATGGCGCTTGGTTTTGCCACCCAGGCCAGAAGAACCTTGCGTTTGTATCCCCTTCCATATCTTCTCCATGACCCTTGGGCCAAACCCCACCTAACAATGCAGTTCCCCTGGACGGGTGTCTAGCATCGGTTCTCTGCCATCTAAAGAAACGGGTATGGCATCAAGAATGGCTGGACCTCCTCTCTCCATGGGTCCCATTGTCGCTGCATGATATCTATGGGATGTGCACCCAACCTGTGCCGGATTATCAGATGTTTTCTATTCTTGTGTAATATTATTCTAGATATAAAAAAATGGAATAAAGACTTCCTCAAACTATTCCCATTCACGATGCTTTTTGTATTTAGAATTCTACGCTCAGACCCTAAAAATTCTGGATGAAAATGGACTTTGACATAACTGGATATTTTTTTTTACAAAATTGTATAGTTGTTTAATATGGAATCTAGTAGGTGCCAGATCATCAAATGTTCTGGATTATTGGATGTGAAGTATGTAACATGTATTTATAATGAGTATGTGAGTTTTACAAATCACTGTCTGATAATCTAGAATATTTGATAATCTGGCACCTGTCAGGTTCTTTTAATGCAATATTAACCCCTTGCCTCCATAGCTAATTTTCGGATTTTCATTCTCCTCCCGGCCTTCTAAAAGCCATAACTTTTTATTTTTCCGTCAATAAAGCCATATGAGGGCTTTTTCTTTTGTAGGACAAGTTGGTAATTTTCCATGACACCATTTATTGCGCCACATACTGTTCTAAGAAACTGGGGAAAAAAACGTCTTAGTTGGGTTGAATCGGAAGAAAACATCGATTCCTCCATTGTTTTTGGGGTTTTATTTTGACAGCATTCACCACGCGGTAAAAACGACATGTTGACTTTATTCTGAAAGTCAATACAATTACGGCGATACCACATTTAACTTTATTAAAACTTTTTTTTATTAGTCACCCTAGTGGACTTGAACCTGCAATCGTCTCCCCCCAAACATATCGCGGGAGGGGGTGTCGATGGAACGTCAGAGGGGAAACCTCAGTTTCTAATGGCTTAAATGGCGCAGTAGCTATTGACCGCACCGTTTAAGGAGTTAAACGAGCAGGAACCGCACTCATCCCGTGATTCCACGCCGTACTCTACCATATATATATATATATATATATATATATATATACGGCGGAAATCAAGAAGGTGTTAAATAAATCTCACCATAGAAAAACAAAGACAAACAGATTTTAGGAATCATTTACCTAAGATGGTATTGAATACATAACCTCTGACAAGCAGCGTGATGGCAAAATCACTCCGAGTTACCCTTGTCTGGACGCCAGAGAGGATTCTGCTGCCATGCACGCAGGTGAATGTGGTTAGTGTTGAGCAGAGAGGTCTCCTATTCACTTGGCTGGAGCTGAAGAAGGATGAGGGCTATTCAGACACACAGCACAATGGTCCTCGATGAGCGTCCCAGAGAGACAAGTCTTCAGATTTGGCTCTCGCTGCTAGCAATCACAGAAGAATGCGAGAAAACAAAACTGTTTCCCAAGCACTGTTTGTTGGTGCCATAATTAATAGAATCATCAAACGGTTCTGCAAATTGCTTCCAATTGCCGGCGTCACTTTCATGTCAGATGCCAGACTAGAAAACACGAGCTTGTTCACTAGTGCTGGGCTAACCTCTGTGTCCTATACTGGGAACCAAGCGATTTCTAAAGGGGTTTCGGATAATTTGCACAGTAATGGGGTCCCGCTGGGTATACATTACACACCATTTAAAGTCATGTTGTTTTTCCTTGTTTCAGGACATATTTAGTAGTGAGAATATCATAATAAAATGCAATGGACTTTTCTTTCCTGTGTTCCCATAGATTTCTCTCCCGACTAAAGGGCCAAGTAAACTGTATAGACAAAATGTCATCATTGGGTGCAAAATACATAACTAATACAAATAAAGCCCTTCCTTACATATAAAAGGTAAAAAGAAATGCTAAAAGCTGATAAATTGCTTCCTATATTGAGGAAAGAGCAGTACAGGACATGTAGTACAGGTAAAGAGCAGTACAGGACATGTAGTACAGGTAGAGAGCAGTACATGACATGTAGTACAGGTAGAGTGCAGTACAGGACATGTAGTACAGGTAGAGAGCAGTACATGACATGAAGTACAGGTAGAGAGCGGTACAGGACATGTAGTACGGGTAGAGAGCGGTACAGGACATGTAGTACAGGTAGAGAGCAGTACAGGACATGTAGCACAGGTAGAGAACAGTACAGGACATGTAGTACAGGTATAGAGCAGTACAGGACATGTAGTACAGGTAGAGAGCAGTACAGGACATGTAGTACGGCTAGAGAGCAGTACATGACATGTAGTATAGGTAGAGTGCAGTACAGGACATGTAGTACAGGTAGAGAGCAGTACAGGACATGTAGTACGGGTAGGGAGCAGTACAGGACATGTAGTACGGGTAGGGAGGAGTACAGGACATGTAGTACGGGTAGGGAGCAGTACAGGACATGTAGTACAGGTAGAGAGCAGTACAGGACATGTAGTACAGGTAGAGTGCAGTACAGGACATGTAGTACAGGTAGAGAGCAGTACAGGACATGTAGTACGGGTAGGGAGCAGTACAGGACATGTAGTACGGGTAGGGAGCAGTACATGACATGTAGTACGGGTAGAGTGCAGTACAGGACATGTAGTACGGGTAGGGAGAAGTACAGGACATCTAGTACAGGTAGAGAGCAATACAGGACATGTAGTACAGGTAGAGAGCAGTACAGGACATGTAGTACGGGTAGGGAGCAGTACAGGACATGTAGTACGGGTAGGGAGCAGTACAGGACATGTAGTACGGGTAGAGAGCAATACAGGACATTTAGTACAGGTAGAGAGCAGTGCAGTACATGTAGTACAGGTAGAGAGCAGTACAGGACATGTAGTACAGGTAGAGAGCAGTACAGGACATGTAGTACAGGTAGAGAGCAGTACAGGACATGTAGTACGGGTAGAGAGCAGTACATGACATGTAGTACAGGTAGAGTGCAGTACAGGACATGTAGTACGGGTAGGGAGCAGTACAGGACATGTAGTACAGGTAAAAAGCAGTACAGGACATGTAGTACAGGTAGAGAGCAGTACAGGACATGTAGTACAGGTAGAGAGCAGTGCAGTACATGTAGTACGGGTAGGGAGCAGTACAGGACATGTAGTACAGGTAGAGAGCAGTACAGGACATGTAGTACAGGTAGAGAGCAGTACAGGACATGTAGTACAGGTAGAGTGCAGTACAGGACATGTAGTACAGGTAGAGTGCAGTACAGGACATGTAGTACAGGTAGAGAGCAGTAAAGGACATGTAGTACAGGTAGAGAGCAGTACATGATATGTAGTACGGGTAGAGTGCAGTACAGGACATGTAGTACGGGTAGGGAGCAGTACGGGACATGTAGTACAGGTAGAGTGCAGTACAGGACATGTAGTACGGGTAGAGAGCAGTACAGGACATGTAGTACAGGTAGAGAGCAGTACAGTACATGTAGTATAGGTAGAGAACAGTACAGGACATGTAGTACAGGTAGAGCGCAGTACAGGACATGTAGTACAGGTAGAGAGCAGTACAGGACATGTAGTACAGGTAGAGAGCAGTACAGGACATGTAGTACAGGTAGAGAGCAGTACAGGACATGTAGTACGGGTAGAGAGCAGTACAGGACATGTAGTACGGGTAGGGAGCAGTACAGGACATGTAGTACAGGTAGAGAGCAGTACAGGACATGTAGTACAGGTAGAGAACAGTACAGGACATGTAGTACAGGTAGAGTGCAGTACAGGTAGAGTGCAGTACAGGACATGTAGTACAGGTAGAGAGCAGTACAGGACATGTAGTACAGGTAGAGAGCAGTACAGGACATGTAGTACAGGTAGAGAGCAGTACATGATATGTAGTACGGGTAGAGCGCAGTACGGGACATGTAGTACGGGTAGGGAGCAGTACGGGACATGTAGTACGGGTAGAGAGCAGTACAGGACATGTAGTACGGGTAGAGAGCAGTACAGGACATGTTGTACGGGTAGAGAGCAGTACAGGACATGTAGTACAGGTAGAGAGCAGTACAGGACATGTAGCACAGGTAGAGAGCAGTACAGGACATGTAGTACAGGTAGAGAGCAGTACAGGACATGTAGTACAGGTAGAGAGCAGTACAGTACATGTAGTACAGGTAGAGAGCAGTACAGTTAGTACAGGTAGAGAGCAGTACATGACATGTAGTACAGGTAGAGAGCAGTACAGTACATGTAGTATAGGTAGAGAGCAGTACAGGACATGTAGTACAGGTAATGAGTAGAACAGTATATTTAGTACAGGTAGAGAGCAGTACAGTACATGTAGTACAGGTAGAGAGCAGTGCAGTACATGTAGTACAGGTAGATAGCAGTACAGGACATGTAGTACAGGTAGAGAGCAGTACAGGACAGGTAGAGAGCAGTACAGGACATGTAGTACAGGTAGAGAGCAGTACAGAACATGTAGTACATGTAGAGTGCTGTACAGGACATGTAGTACAGGTAGAGAGCAATACAGGACATGTAGTACAGGTAGAGAGCAGTACAGTACATGTAGTACAGGTAGAGAGCAGTACAGGACATGTAGTACAGGTAGAGAGCAATACAGGACATGTAGTACAGGTAGAGAGCAATACAGGACATGTAGTACAGGTAGAGTGCAATACAGGACATGTAGTACAGGTAGAGAGCAGTACAGGACATGTAGTACAGGTAGAGAGCAGTACAGGACATGTAGTACAGGTAATGAGCAGAACAGTATATTTAGTACAGGTAGAGAGCAGTATAGTACATGTAATACAGGTAGAGAGCAGTTTAGTACATGTAGCACAGGTATAGAGCAGTACAGGACATGTAGTACAGGTAGAGAGCAGTACATGACATGTAGTACAGGTAGAGAGCAGTACAGGACATGTAGTACAGGTAGAGAGCAGTACAGGACATGTAGTACAGGTAGAGAGCAGTTTAGTACATGTAGCACAGGTAGAGAGCAGAACAGGACATGTAGTACAGGTAGAGAGCAGTTTAGTACATGTAGCACAGGTAGAGAGCAGAACAGGACATGTAGTACAGGTAGAGAGCAGTTTAGTACATGTAGCACAGGTAGAGAGCAGAACAGGACATGTAGTACAGGTAGAGAGCAGTTTAGTACATGTAGCACAGGTAGAGAGCAGAACAGGACATGTAGTACAGGTAGAGAGCAGTTTAGTACATGTAGCACAGGTAGAGAGCAGAACAGGACATGTAGTACAGGTAGAGAGCAGTTTAGTACATGTAGCACAGGTATAGAGCCATTATCACCTATCGAATCACAATAAGTACATATAGTTAGAAGAGGGGTCCGTCATTTATGTATTCCTCAAACATTTTACTTGTCGGACGCCCGGCCAGTCTCAGTCAAAATAAAAATCTTTAGACTGCAACCCATACAATGTAAACGGGACGTCGGACAGGTGGAAACCATTTTACTTAACCTTTGTCATGTAAGTCATTAAAAGCAAAGTGGTGTTTGCGCAGGGTAATGACTTGTATAACTGATGTCCCCACTTAAAAAATAAAACATCAGCAATCTTATCAAGATCAATTCTACACCAACCAAGTCTACAAGAAAACAGACAGGAGACCCAAATGCCTACCGGCTTCTGTGGTATTTAGTGATTATTCAGAATGACATCACACTACTGATTTCCTATAAATATACCCGGTCATCTGGAATTTTGCAAGACTTTTATAGCGCTGGCGGGGGACCGAAAGTCTAGTGGCACAGTCTTCCTTCATGACGACATGACTCGTCATCATGTAATTGCTGTAGCAGTAGTACAGCGGTGCCGGTCACATGACGATGAGTCATGAACTAAGGTTGTGCCACTAGACTTCCGGTCCCCCACCAGCGCCATAAAAAGATATCAACATTTTATAATCAGCGCAACGGGGGACCGGAATGTATATTAGCGAGTGTATCACATACTGCAGTTTCTACACTGCTAATACTTTTCAGTCCTCACAACACCCTTTAACCGGGGGCATGAATATATATATATATATCTCAATAGGCGGGCCCATAGGAAATACCAAAATTGCCCCTCTGCTCATGACAGAAGGACCCAGAGACATCCCACCCTCTTTAGGGAGGCATGACCCTCTGGCTGCTTCCAATTCGTTGTGGGATGGAGGTCAACCTAAGCTGGGGCCCCCCTTCTCATGGGTGGTGCCGCTAGGGTCTGAACGCCCTTGTAGTACAATATTATCTCGTATAGATCCTCATTGCATTGATGGGACATGCATATGGCGGTTTACGATAATTCAGCAAGCGCTTGACGTGTATATAATATGCTGTTAACCGTTTTCTCGCCAGACCCTATTAACGCCGCTGATATATGCAGCATGTTGGCTACGTTCCCATACTATGGCATGTCGGTGTGAAGAGAGGAGCTGGTCGTTCTTTGGTGCAGCGGGACGGTCCAGGAATGGCTGGCGGTTATCTGGCGCCCGGCATTCTCCATCTGAAGTGGGTGCAAGGAGGGTGCCAGCCGATCTTCATTTTCCTGACTTCTCCAAGGTGTCGGCTACTTGAGTCTGACCCCCGTTTCTGCATTGTTCGGTCTCGTGTCACGCCGGCATGGACGCACATCCCAATCAACAGGAGTGGGAAGAGAGAATGGAAGACAAGTGCTAATAAGACGGTGCGGGGGAGAATGGAGAGCTTCTTTATTCAAACTTTTATTCCGCATACATTGTGCATAAACAAATGTGCGGCTTGCTTTCAAATGATAAGGAGATTACATTTTTCATTTCTTGAAATCAGGTTTGTTCTCCGTTGTCATCACAACAAAGCGAATTAGGACGAAGAAAAACAGGCATCTCCTTACTAGGACCCAGGTTCTTCACAGCACAGCTGCACAGATACTTAATATTCTCAAACGAGCCTTTGATTGTCTTTGATGCCACATGCTTGCTTTTACCGCGGCACAAAGAGAGGAAAATGCGGCGTGTTCTGATGTCTTAATGTTTCTTAATACCTTGTTTAACCTTCGCTAAGCTCCTTAAACGGTGGGAGACGAATTGGTGAAAAACAAATCGGCTGCGAGAGAAAAAGGATTTGCGCAAAAGAAAATGTAAAGATATGCGAGCGCAACTTCATGTAGTACTTATAGAAGTTGCTAGGGAAATATTTTTATCGCCTAAGATGTTATCACCAGGTGTAGCGTAGGATGGACGTCACACAAACCGAGGCCTGAGGACCCACGCACACTAACGTATATTCATCCATCGGTAAATACGGATCCGTAGCCATCAAAAAAACGTATTCGCATATACGGAGCGGTATCCGCACATCGGTAGGTAGTGCATCTGTATATATGGATCCGCAAAAAGAAGAAAACCACAAATGATGTGGACTATCTGCAAACCTGGCGTCGCCTAGCAACGCTTCCGTAACTACGGATGGCTACGGCTGCACAAATCCGTAGCCGTCCGTAATTACAGAAGCGCCCATAGACTTCTATGGGGAGTCTATGCCATAATTATGGACAAGTATAGGACATGTTCTATATTTTACAGAACGGACACCCATCCGTAAAAATACGGAAAGGTGTCAGTAGCCCATAAAAATTAATGGGTCTGTAATTACGGATGAAAAATACGGTCGTGTGCATAGGGCCTGAGCAAAAATATAGTGCAACACATTGGTCCAGTAGTAACCTTTGCTGCCTTGCAACATCTGCATGGAGTTTGGCGTTCTCCCCGTGTTCTGGCGGGTTTTTCTTTGATGACTATCGTCCATAGTGAGTCCTACTGGGTATACTGGTCACAGTCCAAACATAGATAGTCCCTAAAATTAATTTCCCTTCCTGGGGTACCCCCTACAACTACTCCAACTGTACTGTAATAGGGACAGCTCTTCTTGTAGCGGTCTTCTCGGGACGCCCTATGTAGGTTCCCTGGTTGTGGAATACTATATAGACCAATGTAAGTTAAAACATCCTAGGTAGAGGTCTGTGGGATATGTCATACCCATATATAATAAATAATGATAGATGTCCTACAATCCAGTCCTTTCAAGCTTCTTTAGTACCCCTCCATCTCGTAGACTCACTAAGGGAGAAACCACAATCAAGTATAGACCAATCTGTCCGTGTAGCGTTGGTTTGTGGCCCTGGAAAACCCCAAATGTCTACTTGGCCAAAAATATCATATTGTTGAGGTTCGCTCCTTCTTCCTCGACATTCATGTAATGTTACGAGTATTTATTGGACAGCTTTGGATTTGTGAATATGTTGGGGAGAATAGATCTGCAAACGGTCTTTCAATGGTGAAAATTTCCTGATGATGGAAAGTTCTTCCCGTGTCATCAAAGAATATTTCAATAAATAAAAAAAATTGTAGATTATATATATATATATATATATATATATATAAATCCAGCAAAAATATTACAAGGGTCTATAAAACAAGAGGACTATAATAACATTAAATAATATTCCAATCATAGGTCGATAGTGAGACGGCAGCCGTTCTCAATCACATTTCTATGACATCTTCCTCTTTTATCCCATCACTTGGATCACCAACCACTGAACGCCGTCACATTATTCACCAAAGTAAACTTGTCAGCATTTCTTTGCCCTGGAACAGCTGGTATTCACCCTTTCACTGCTGGAATAAACACGGCAGGGGTTAACACCTACAGAATCCGCAGCCAATGCTGGATCGGTTCCAGACTGCCTGCGGAGCACAAGTCTCAGTCTGATGTTTTCATTCCCTGAACAACCCCCGTGCGTGGAAACCAATGTAAACACAAGCCATGGAACCTCTTTGTCTCCTGACGCTCCATGTTACTTCCTACACTGCAGTGCCTAAAAAAAACTACCAGTTTATATCCAAAAACAGGACGGGAGGTGGAGGAGGCATCTCTTAAACCGTCCATTTTCTCGAAATATTGGCAGCCAAAGGGAGAGCAGGGCATCAAGTTTAACGCTGTTTTCCCAGTCTTTTTTTTTTTGCCCGTTGGCTCTTTGCCTTCCAGTTTTTTTTCTGCATCTGGCTTCCGATGGAGGCTTAAAGTAAAGCAATGGATGGCCTCCTCTCGAGGCCGCTCATGATCACAGGATACTGGACACCGCCACGGAGCACAGAGGTCCTTGCTATGCAACTGCTACTTTCCTCCTTGAATATTTTTGTAATCTTAAACGGAAGCCCCACAGACAAACCGGATTGCGTGAATTTGCAGAGAGGGTAACAGGACACATTCTCAGCCCAGCTTGGGGACATTTAGAAAAAAGTTACCTCTGTCTCACAGAAATTAATATTTACATTTTATCCTTTAGCCAAAAAACTCATCGATATAAACGGAAATAAATATTGTAGGGTAAAATACATAATTTGGCCGCGTCTGAGAAGGCTGAACGAGATAGATACTCCTAGCTGAAAATAAGACGACCGCTACATGGGCAGATTTTGTTCCGGCACAGTCATTACATATGGGTTTTACCCTTTTTGTTTTGAGAAATTGTGTAGCTCTAGTTGGGTTGCGAATTATCTCTTCGGGGAACACATGTAGCAAATTAGGAAAATAAGAGAGTAGACCACAAGATGCAATAATGTATCACAGCAATGTGGTTGAGGGTGTAGCTTTAGCCGAAGGAAAAGATGCAATTTGTTAGTTTTGTAATGAGTTAAAATTGAGTTCTTGAACTTTTTGACCTCGTACCTAGTGAAAACGCATGCCCTATAGGTAGCTGCCACCTATTAAAGTGTAACTAAACTTTTTTTAACTTTTGACGTGTCAGAAGTTTTGATCAGTGGTGTCCGAGCACCGATACCCTCACTGATCACTAAAACAAAGCGGCAGAAGAGCTCGGGTGAGCGCCGTGCCGCTTAGTTTCTGATCGGCTTTCCTCGGAGCGGTGTAGGGCTCAATAGATAGGAGTCCGTACACCGCTCGCTCAACTTTCCGAGGAAAGCTGATCAGAAACGAAGAGGTACAGCGCTCACTGAGCTCTTCTGCCGCTTCATTTTAGCGATCGGTGGGGGTCTCAGACTTTTTGATCAGTGGGATCCGAGCACTGACAAGTCACTGACATGTAAAAAGGTTTTTAGAAGTTAAGTTACCCTTTAAAAATCTGAAAAATTTAGCAGCACTTGTTGAAATTTGTGTCTAGTTTGGCTGCGCACCGCAATCGACACCAGCCTGAAGAACAGCTCACTATCAATACATGATCTCAGCCACAAAACACAAAAAAGTCACGATCCTTATTAATGAAATTTGGCGCAGATTTGGTTCGTTTTAGAGCTCCTCTGGGCTGACCGTGAACAGTAAATGTGACCCAACAGTGTATGAGAATGTAATAGGGAAATTCTGCTTTCTACAATATCTGGGTGCTCGGTTTGGAAAATAATTAATTACTGGAAACATATTTCCCTGCGCACTGCTTTACAATTTCCGGAAATCCCAAAATTTGATTTGCTCTATGTAAAGGGCCCTGGCTAACCGAAAGGGGTCACGAATTGGGGCCCCCTCTGTCATGTCCATATTCCCTACTAGACCATATGGAACAGAGTTGTTGTGATGAGAAAACCACTTAAAAATAAGATCACCCCACCAGAAAGCACTTTTTTTTTTATTCCTAAGCAATTACTCAAACATATTAAACCCACTGATCAGCAAACCCGAGGTCGACTGAGAGAATTCTGACTTAAAGGGGTTGTATAGGATTACAAAAACATGGCTGCTTTCCTTCAAAACCAGTGCCACACCTGTCCACAGGTTATGTGTGGTATTGCAGAGCCGTCCCATTAACTTCAATGGAGCGGAGTGGCAATACCAGAACACAACCCACGGAACAGGTGTGGTGCGATTTTGGGAAGAAAGACGCCATGTTTTTATAATCCTATACAACCCCTTTAATGATGGGTTCCCACAGTGCAGATTCTGAATGCGTTTAAGCCAATACTAGAAATGGAACCTAAACAGAAAAAATATATAAAGAAAGGCCTTATAGCTCTGCTCTCCTGGATCCAATTCTGGTTTAGGGATTACAAAATGCAGGCAAAATCTGCAGCAAATCTGCACCGTGGGAACCCAGCCTTATAGAGAGGGTTCACTGTTCAGGATCCTCATCTCTTGGACAGCGGTTACATAGAGCGTCTCTCGCTCTGGAGGACTTGTCCTGTCCTGTATTACACAGATAACACATTGAGATAAATGGACACTGTGTAATACTTCATTTCCCCTGTGGGGGCGCTGCAGGGAAACTGAACACTTACTGCAGAAAATCACAGCTGATCACTGTGGGTCCCAGCAGGTGGACACTTTGTGATCAGCTTATTGTCAAGATATACAAAAAATACAAAAAAAAAATGGGACATAGAATGTAATTAAAACCACAGAAAAGGCCATACTCACAGATTAGGTGGTGGGTAAAATACCCGTTCCAAACAGGACGCAACCAGGTCAGAGAATGCTGTTGATGGGAAGTGCCCAGGTGTGTTTAAATAATGATAGCCACTCCCACTCCCACTTACATTGTACATACTTTTTTTCAGGACGCGCCCGGGTCTTATGATGCTGGGATAGCCTGGTGTGCGGATGTTTGGCACTGCATGCAGGGCAGCCCGCTCTTTACAGTATGGGCGTTATAAATAGGCTGCTATTCGGCGATATATGCTGTGCCTCACTATCCAAACACTATGCCTCCATGTTTTACACTCTACACTCACTTTTTTTTTTTGTTTCACTCACAGCCCTGATTTCTACACACTACACTTAGTCATGTCCCCTATACCTCACATGTGCACTATACACAGTACTTTATTATTTATTTATTATTATTACACATTTACTTCCATGCCCAACACACCACTCCCCTCAAGGTAAGTGGGAGTGGCTATCATTATTTAAACACACCTGGGCACTTCCCATCAACAGCATTCTCTGACCTGGTTGCGTCCTGTTTGGAACGGGTATTTTACCCACCACCTAATCTGTGAGTACAGCTTATTGTCAAGAGACCCTAAAAACAAGTTGGGATTGTCCAAAGCAGAGAACCCATTAAAGGCTAGGGTTCCACGGCAACACAGTATAGCCATCATTGTAAAATACCGCAACTAGAAGGGTATGATCACATGCTTAACAAAAAACGTCTGAAAATACAGAGCTGATTTCAGAGAAAACAGCCTCTGATTTTCAGGCGTTTTTGAAGCTGAAAATGAAATTGAGCTTCTTTTCAGGCGTTTTTTGAGGTGTTTTTCATAGTGTTCAATGGAAAATCAGCTCCAAAAAGCACCTCAAGAAGTGACATGCTACTTCTTTTTACGGAGCGTCTTTTTACGCTCCGTTTTTTTAAAACAGAGCCGTAAAAAGACGCCCCGTATGAACTAAATGCTGTTTTTCCCATTGATTTCAATTGGCAGATGTTTGTAGGCTTTCAGCTTC
This sequence comes from Rhinoderma darwinii, assembly GCF_050947455.1. Taxonomy (NCBI): domain Eukaryota; kingdom Metazoa; phylum Chordata; class Amphibia; order Anura; family Rhinodermatidae; genus Rhinoderma; species Rhinoderma darwinii. Next base: position 136,208,328 of record NC_134693.1, read on the forward strand.
CATTTTTTCAGGCGTTTTTCGAGGCGTAAATTCCCCCGAAATACGCCTGAAAACAGTGCGTGTGAACATACCCTTATACTACTCGCGGGCAATACATTGAAGCCCTAGCCTGACTATGTGACCATGAACAGGCGTATAATGCCATGGTCAGGATCTGAATATCTCAAGTAGTCCGAGATCAGAAATAAAAAAATTATAATTAATTCAATTGATTTGCAAAAAAAAAAGAAAAATGACTACTAAAACGGTCGTTTTATATGGAACATGGCGCCGCTTCAGAAGGATCTTTCGCAAAGTTCACAACAAGGAAAAACGTTATGTATAGGAACAATTTCTATCACCGCGCTGTCAAGTAAATCACGATGGAGAAAAGGTGTTAACATTGTATATTTTGGCGCTGCACGTTTTTCATTTGAAAGGTAAGAAGTTACTGAATATTTTACATGGCTGGAAAATATGTAGACGAGGGAGTGATGATTAATGGTCAGCTCAGAAAACCCATCCTCGGTTACTCCGAGCTAAAAACCAGGGCAAAGATTTGTAGCCGTCATATGATATGCCGGGAGGTATTACCACGATGAGTGGAGTAGTTCTAGGTAATGTGTTTCTACGGACACGGCGCTCAGCTTATGTATTACTAGAATCATTTATTTTTTCAGCAAAAGTCAGCAATTCAATGTAATAGGAGCAGAATAAAAACCACTTAGTAGCCACAAGAAACGGCTGAATGAATGAAAAACCCAACAGCAGTCTACAGAAGCAAAAAATAGTCCGTAGGGCCTCATTTATCAAAACTGTCAAACAGAAAAACTGGCCTGGTTGCCCATAGCAACATAGAGCTCTGTTTACCATAGCAACATAGAGCTCTGTTTACCATAGAAACAGAGCTCTGTTTACCATAGAAACAGAGCTCTGTTTACCATAGCAACATAGAGCTCTGTTTACCATAGCAACATAGAGCTGTTTACCATAGCAACATAGAGCTCTGTTTACCATAGCAACATAGAGCTCTGTTTACCATAGCAACATAGAGCTCTGTTTACCATAGCAACCAATCAATAAACGCTGAGAATGTGGAAAACAAAGCCGTTTCTCGGTCTGACAGATTTGCAAAAAAAGTTAAAAAAAACAAACTAAAAAGTTCATGGAGGACCCAACAGATCGACATCGACGTGAGAAGGAGATACTTTAGTATTACAAAACAGAATATTACTCTAATTCCTTTAATTAATACTCATACGCTCCGTTATGTAGCACTTTCTAGACCGCAGGTAAGAATTTCGTGGGCTGTAGATTTCGACCAAGTATAATGGGATTGTATGATGCATCAGATTTGATGAATCCCCCACAGAGCCGGAGTGTGATTGAGTTGCACATAATCGGTTCGGCCTGTTTGCGGAAAAATATAAACCATATAGCAGAGTGAATGGAACGGGGGCCGAGCTTCTTAGGAAGTCAGGAAATTAAATTAGGCCGGTATAATGTAACCAGCCAAAAAAACATATAAACAAGTTAAAAAATAAATTAGACTCTTTAGCAAAACCACAAGGCGGACGTACGGCAGAAGGCGAAATAAAGCAATCGTCATATTCTTTTTTCCTAGATAACTGGAGGTCACGGACCTTAAACTAAATCACTACAATTTACAGTTGGATAAAAAAAAGGATTTTTGGAGTTGGCAAAATAAAGTTTGTTGAAGAGTGTTATATAAAAAAAAAAATTACCGTTTGCGCCAAAATTATAATATTTTTTTAAAAAACAATAATTATTGAACAACAAATAATTCTAATTTCCTGCTTTTAATGGATACATTTTTCTTGTTCTTTATTTTAAAATTAAAACTTTAAATAAAATGACAAAAATTAAAATGAACAATAATGAAAATAAAAAATTACAAAATTAACAAGAAACAAAAATTTCTTTAAAAGAAATTATAATAGATAAAAAAAAAAAAAATATAGATGACTAAATAAAGTAAAATATATAATTATATTAAAACAGTCCATCTTCAAATACCCACACCCAATAAATACTTCTTGATGATGAAGTCCCAGTTATGCAGAACAACCTATGATAAATTTCTAAATATTTAAAAAAAAAAAAAACACAAAAAAAAAAAAACACAAAAAAAAAAAAACAAAAAAAAAAACACAAAAAAAAAACAAAACAAAAAAAAAAAAAACGGAGTAATAGGAAACAAGGAGAGGACCTGAGAGTATAATTTATCTCTGCTTTGTAAGGCGGCATTTATTTTACATAAAGCTTCTGAGAAATCGTCATTAATATAAAGCTGGCATCGGAAGAGTCCGGGTCCGCTGCGTCCTAATGAAGAGGTTACGTCTAGTTAAACGCCTGGTTATACCAACAAAAGGAAAAAATTAAAGTACAAGTTCTACAATCCAGACCTTTTATTAAGTCCAATTTTAATACTTAAAATATACACTACCTAAATTTGTACAAACTCTTTAACAGTATTTAATCTTCAATTAAAATACCCAGAGCAGAAAACTCTGATAACCGACTACAAGAAAAAGCTTATTGACCCAGAATATTCTTCTCCTTGTCACTATTTTATTTCTGCATATTAAAAATGTCATCTTTATGTCTTCCGAGAAAAAAAATAATATATATCTCCAGCAGTAATGAAGGTTGAACAAAAGAATATGAGGCAGCAATTTAACAGGCAGCGCTGGCGGCATCCAGATTACGGCTTCAGGCCGGTTCAGAACAGACATGAGTGACCCGCGCCCGACACCCCTCCGAGGTAAAGGGAAAAATGACAAAAACATGGAGGTTTTTATTAGACACCGAAAGAAGAAAAACTGAATATCACTCAACACATCGGCCCAAATTTACGAAGATTGGCGTCTCTTACACCGGTCTAAGTAGAGGAGATGGTTTGAGTGTTTTGCGCCAAATTTATTGGAAATAAATCCGAATAAATTTGGCGCATTTATTCATAAAATAAAATCTATGCCTGTTATGAGCAGATGCAAATTTGTGCCAATTTTACTTAAAGGAATTTTCAAAGATAGGCAAAAATCTGGCCAAAGGGGGCGAAATGCCCTAAGACATCAAAAAACCCATTACTCACCTTACAAATCCCCCTGGGTTCGGCAAAGCAGTTCCGGTGGCCCCACCTCTTTGTGGACAGTGCTGCAGCGATGATGTGCCTGTCTCATGCCGTATACCACCGAGGCCAGTGATTGGCTGCAGCGACCACATGGGTATTTGGCAAAGTCATCGGTAGAACACTGTCAACAAAGAGAAGCGGCTGCGCTGGAACTCTTTTCCGGTAATGTTTTTTTTATTGTTTTATTACACACCCACCCTGGGCAGATTTTTACCTATCTCCGCACACTTTATGCAAAACCTATTTTTATTCCAAATTGTATTTTTTTTTCCAATAACACGGTTTCCTAGTTGAATCCTTTGTGAAATAGAGAAACCATGTATCCAACATTTCAGAAATATCCTTAAAAGGATTTATACGATTAGAAAAAAGGGCAGCTTTTTTTTTTTTTTTTTCCAGAAACAGCGCCACTTTTGTCCATGGGCCATGTCTGGTATTGCAGCTCATTCATTTGTTCTATTAGACCCCATAAAGGGAACGCATCTCTTGAAAGCTTGACCAGCAAAATGATTTGTTTGTGCAAATTAAAAAAAATTGGTTACAATCACCGTGCTCAAGATGGAGTGCGGAGGGAACCAACGGGGAGAACATAGAAACTTCATGTAAATTTGGAACCTAGTGTGACAAGGAATCAGTGCTCACCATGCTCCAGATAGATTTAACAAAGTACTAATAGGGAAACTGCAGTCACAAATAATAGTCACATGACTGTTACAATAACGTGAATAGTAAAGAAATGTTTTTTAAAATATTCTGCAAAAGAAGTGGGGGAAGGGAAGTGACAACTGTGATGAGACTCTTCTGTCTTTAGAAAATTGGTTGTCAAATTTGTTTATTGCGCTGTTATCAATTGTGATGTTATGTAGTAGGGTTGCATGATGCGTCGAAAGTTCGATACTATTTCGATGCCGTACACCCTCAAACGGTTCAATACCGTTAATTCATGTATTTCGATACTAAGCTCCTGACAAGTGTGCGGTCAGCATGATGTGACGCGGCCGGCAGATGTGATCACCTCATGCTGACCGCACGCGCACACTTGTTAGGAGTGTATTACACAGCCACAGCCCCGCTCTAACGGCAGAGATCAGAGAAAACTTTCATCTCCGCCGCTATTCCCTTGAATGCTGCGATCAAAGCTGACCGCAGCATTCAAGGGGAAAACGCAAAGGAGAATCCCCGTGACGCGACTGAGGGACATACCATATATGGGCAGACAGCCCAGGGTCCATTGAAGGACCCCAGGGCTGTCTGACCATATTTCCTGTTAGGGTGTACTTAGGTCTGTCCTAACAACTGCCTGTGTACTATCAGTATATAGAAATAGGTCAGTGTACTATCAGTATATAGAAATATGTCAGTGTACTATTAGTATATACATACATGACAGTACATTAAAGTTTAAAAATAAAATTGTAAAAAAATAAAATAATGTAATGTTAAATAAAAAAAAATACACACTTTTTTTTTTACAATAAACATTAAAATAAAAGTCTCAATACATAAAATATACATATATTCGGTATCGTCGCGACCGTAATAACAAATTTATAGGGTAATTTATGATGTTTACGCTGTTATAAAATAAAATCTGCTTTCCTTCACTTAATAATGTGGGGCGCGAGGTGTGATGATGAATTTTGAACCTCCACGTGCCTCACATTAATAGTCATTAACCCCGTCATATGCCTCACACATTAACCCAATGTTGTTAATTATGACACTGATGAACATGATGGGGTTAATTAATGTGAGGCACATGGAGGGTCACAATTCATCACACCTCGCGCCTCACATCAGAAAATGGAAGAACTTTTTATTACTGTTGGCAAAGTATCGTTTTGGTATCGAGAACCGCAATACTACACAAAGTATCTGTATCGAAGTCCAAATTCTGGTATCGTGACATCAAAGATTTCTTTACTACATAAGATGAAATAAGTCCTATAAATGGTGATGGGGTGGGGGAGGGGTCAGTATACATTTTGTATCTGGGCCAAGAAGCTTTAAAATACATCTCTGGCCATTGTGCTGTCAAAATAGTGACATTCTGTTTGAAATTAAAAAAAACTTTCATAAAAGGTCTCAAAAATGTGTCACTCTGTAACCACTTAAAGTACAAAAACATACGGATGGGTCAATGAGCTTCCAAGGAAATTAGCCCCGGAGGATGTGAACCTATGAAAAGACGGATGTACGTTATTGCAATCTGTATCGCGAAGAAGAATATGAGGCCGCTATAAAAGCAACTGGGAAAAGATTCAACGGGAATTGTCATTTTTGAGTAGGACGGCCCAGCTCCCGTTTAGGGTTAAAGCCATCTCTTCATTTACTCTACATATTACAAAACCTTCTTATCGAGATCTCGGAGTTCGCAGCCCGTCGTTAATGTTGTAGATAACAACCCCACCGATGTCCCAGGACTGGAGCCCGGACTCGGAGGATATGGAAGGCATCATATGGAATATATTATCACATAACCAAGAAAGTTGCCTGCAAAAACCTTGACCCTTGATTACAAATTCCAACACTTGTGAGTCCACCGCGCTACACGATGGGCCGGGGAGCTACGGTGGTCTGTACACATGTCCTTAATTTGAAAAAGGTTGGAGTTCAAAAGTTTACCAGCACTTTTTGACCTGCGAGGCCGAAAGGTTTCTGGGCTTAGATGGAGAAAGATGACATTTACGAACAGCCCAAAAATGGCGACGCGACAAGTCGTGTATTTTAGCCGGAATAAGGATTTTCCAGTACGAGTCCAAAAATACTGGCATTGGCATCCGATGTTGGTGCAGCTGGTGATACGGGCTCAACTGCGTTACCCCAACATTATGATCCAGCAGAGGGACTCATCTTCAGGCTGTGTGACTGGTGGTGACATCACTTGTGTAGTCATGGCCCAGAGCCCCCAGAGATCGGGCATCTGTAGAACAGACTAGAAAGTAGGACGTGTATTTCTATAATCCACAGAACGATTCTCTAACGGCCGGCTGCTGCCAAGGGAAAGAAGACCACGGGGTGCATCAAAAGTGGCAAAAATGCACATGACGAGAATATGGTTCTACCACTTTATAGATCACTAGTCAGACCTCACATGGGAAATGGTGTACAGCTTTGGTCACCAGTGCAGAAGAAAGACATAGCAGAGCTGCAGCGGGTTCAAAAGCGGCAACCATGGTAATAGATGAATGGGCGGACTACTGTACCCAGAAATATGAAGAAAATTAAGATTATTAAGTTTAGAAAAAAGACGACTTAGGAGTGACCCAATAACTATGTATAAACATATCAGAGGACAATACAGAGACATCTCATCATCTATTTACACCCAGGACTGGAACTATAACAAGGCGGCGATCACTACATCTACAGGAGAGGAGGTTTCTACACAAACATAGAAGGGGATTCTTTATTGTAAGAGCAGTCACACTATGGAGCCCTCTACTATAAAAACAGTAATACTATGGAGCTCTCTACTGTAAGAGCAGTCACACTATGGAACCTCTACTGTAAGAGCAGTCACACTATGGAACCACTACTGTAAGAGCAGTCACACTATGGAGCCTCTACTGTAAGATCAGTCACACTATGGAACTCTACTGTAAGAGCAGTCACACTATGGAACCTCTACTGTAAGATCAGTCACACTATGGAGCCTCTACTGTAAGATCAGTCACACTATGGACCCTCTACTGTAAGATCAGTCACACTATGGAACCCTCTACTGTAAGAGCAGTCACACTATGGAACCTCTACTGTAAGAGCAGTCACACTATGGAACCTCTACTGTAAGAGCAGTCACACTATGGAACCTCTACTGTAAGAGCAGTCACACTATGGAACCTCTACTGTAAGATCAGTCACACTATGGAGCCTCTACTGTAAGATCAGTCACACTATGGAACCCTCTACTGTAAGAGCAGTCACACTATGGAACCTCTACTGTAAGAGCAGTCACACTATGGAACCTCTACTGTAAGAGCAGTCACACTATGGAACCTCTACTGTAAGAGCAGTCACACTATAGAACCTCTACTGTAAGATCAGTCACACTATGAAACCTCTACTGTAAGAGCAGTCACACTATGGAACCCCCTACTATAAAAACAGTAATACTATGGAGCTCTCTACTGTAAGAGCAGTCACACTATGGAGCCTCTACTGTAAGATCAGTCACACTATGGACCCTCTACTGTAAGAGCAGTCACACTATGGAACCTCTACTGTAAGATCAGTCACACTATGGAACTCTACTGTAAGAGCAGTCACACTATGGAACCTCTACTGTATGAGCGGTCACACTATAGAACCTCTACTGTAAGATCAGTCACACTATGAAACCTCTACTGTAAGAGCAGTCACACTATGGAACCCTCTACTATAAAAACAGTAATACTATGGAGCTCTCTACTGTAAGAGCAGTCACACTATGGAACCTCTACTGTAAGAGCAGTCACACTATGGAACCACTACTGTAAGAGCAGTCACACTATGGAGCCTCTACTGTAAGATCAGTCACACTATGGAACTCTACTGTAAGAGCAGTCACACTATGGAACCTCTACTGTAAGATCAGTCACACTATGGAGCCTCTACTGTAAGATCAGTCACACTATGGACCCTCTACTGTAAGATCAGTCACACTATGGAACCCTCTACTGTAAGAGCAGTCACACTATGGAACCTCTACTGTAAGAGCAGTCACACTATGGAACCTCTACTGTAAGAGCAGTCACACTATGGAACCTCTACTGTAAGAGCAGTCACACTATGGAACCTCTACTGTAAGATCAGTCACACTATGGAGCCTCTACTGTAAGATCAGTCACACTATGGAACCCTCTACTGTAAGAGCAGTCACACTATGGAACCTCTACTGTAAGAGCAGTCACACTATGGAACCTCTACTGTAAGAGCAGTCACACTATGGAACCTCTACTGTAAGAGCAGTCACACTATAGAACCTCTACTGTAAGATCAGTCACACTATGAAACCTCTACTGTAAGAGCAGTCACACTATGGAACCCCCTACTATAAAAACAGTAATACTATGGAGCTCTCTACTGTAAGAGCAGTCACACTATGGAGCCTCTACTGTAAGATCAGTCACACTATGGACCCTCTACTGTAAGAGCAGTCACACTATGGAACCTCTACTGTAAGATCAGTCACACTATGGAACTCTACTGTAAGAGCAGTCACACTATGGAACCTCTACTGTATGAGCGGTCACACTATAGAACCTCTACTGTAAGATCAGTCACACTATGAAACCTCTACTGTAAGAGCAGTCACACTATGGAACCCTCTACTATAAAAACAGTAATACTATGGAGCTCTCTACTGTAAGAGCAGTCACACTATGGAACCTCTACAGTAAGAGCAGTCACACTATGGAGCCTCTACTGTAAGAGCAGTCACACTATGGACCCTCTACTGTAAGAGCAGTCACACTATGGAACCCTCTACTATAAAAACAGTAATACTATGGAGCTCTCTACTGTAAGAGCAGTCACACTATGGAACCTCTACTGTAAGAGCAGTCACACTATGGAGCCCTCTACTATAAAAACAGTAATACTATGGAGCTCTCTACTGTAAGATCAGTCACACTATGGACCCTCTACTGTAAGAGCAGTCACACTATGGAACCCTCTACTATAAAAACAGTAATACTATGGAGCTCTCTACTGTAAGAGCAGTCACACTATGGAACCCTCTAATGTAAGAGCAGTCACACTATGGACCCTCTACTGTAAGAGCAGTCACACTATGGACCCTCTACTGTAAGAGCAGTCACACTATGGAGCTTCTACTGTAAGAGCAGTCACACTATGGAACCCTCTACTGTAAGAGCAGTCACACTATGGAACCTCTACTGTAAGAGCAGTCACACTATGGAACCTCTACTGTAAGAGCAGTCACACTATGGACCCTCTACTGTAAGAGCAGTCACACTATGGACCCTCTACTGTAAGAGCAGTCACACTATGGACCCTCTACTGTAAGAGCAGTCACACTATGGACCCTCTACTGTAAGAGCAGTCACACTATGGACCCTCTACTGTAAGAGCAGTCACACTATGGACCCTCTACTGTAAGAGCAGTCACACTATGGACCCTCTACTGTAAGAGCAGTCACACTATGGAGCTTCTACTGTAAGAGCAGTCACACTATGGAGCCCTCTACTGTAAGAGCAGTCACACTATGGAACCTCTACTGTAAGAGCAGTCACACTATGGACCCTCTACTGTAAGAGCAGTCACACTATGGACCCTCTACTGTAAGAGCAGTCACACTATGGACCCTCTACTGTAAGAGCAGTCACACTATGGACCCTCTACTGTAAGAGCAGTCACACTATGGACCCTCTACTGTAAGAGCAGTCACACTATGGACCCTCTACTGTAAGAGCAGTCACACTATGGACCCTCTACTGTAAGAGCAGTCACACTATGGAGCTTCTACTGTAAGAGCAGTCACACTATGGAACCCTCTACTGTAAGAGCAGTCACACTATGGAACCTCTACTGTAAGAGCAGTCACACTATGGAACCTCTACTGTAAGAGCAGTCACACTATGGAGCCCTCTACTATAAAAACAGTAATACTATGGAGCTCTCTACTGTAAGAGCAGTCACACTATGGAACCCTCTACTGTAAGAGCAGTCACACTATGGACCCTCTACTGTAAGAGCAGTCACACTATGGACCCTCTACTGTAAGAGCAGTCACACTATGGAACCTCTACTGTAAGAGCAGTCACACTATGGACCCTCTACTGTAAGAGCAGTCACACTATGGACCCTCTACTGTAAGAGCAGTCACACTATGGAACCTCTACTGTAAGAGCAGTCACACTATGGAACCTCTACTGTAAGAGCAGTCACACTATGGAACCTCTACTGTATGAGCGGTCACACTATGGAACCTCTACTGTAAGAGCAGTCACACTATGGACCCTCTAATGTAAGAGCAGTCACACTATGGAACCTCTACTGTAAGAGCAGTCACACTATGGACCCTCTACTGTAAGAGCAGTCACACTATGGAACCTCTACTGTAAGAGCAGTCACACTATGGAACCTCTACTGTAAGAGTAATCACACTATGGCACCTCTACTGTAAGAGCAGTCACACCATGGAACCTCTACTGTAAGAGCAGTCACACTACGGAGCCTCTACTGTAAGAGCAGTCACACTATGGAACTCTACTGTAAGAGCAGTCACACTATGGAGCCTCTACTGTAAGATCAGTCACACTATGGAGCCTCTACTGTAAGAGCAGTCACACTATGGAACTCTGCCAGAGGAAGATGTTATGATGAATTCCCTAAAAGAGTTCAAAGTGGCCTGGATGGCTTTCTTGAGTGTAATAATATTACAAGTTATGGTTACTAGATGACTGGAGATGGGTCGTTGATTTGGGGATTTAATCTGATTGGAGATTCACATTTGGAGACAGGAAGGAATTTTTTATCCGTAAAATGAGGAAAATTGGCCTTTGCCTTCCTCTGGATCAACATTACAGGATGGACTTCTGTATATTTTCAGCCTCACATACTGTGTTACTATGTAAGCGTCTACCTGTCCATGGTACATACAAGCCAGTATCTATGGTGACATTTTATTCTAGGCGAATATATAAGACACAATTGTAAAGGAGCAGAGGAAGGTTGGGAAAAAGTGGAGAAATAAAGACAGTGAAACGTGCACAGTATAAATCATGGACGTTATATAAAACTTTTCACTGCAAAAAGACAAAATAAATGTAGAAATCCAAACACAAAGCCTCGTCGACAACTTGAGGACTCAACTCTTGCAGCTAAAAATATCGCGGAGCGAAGAGATTGCGTGGCCAGAGTCAGACACAATGCTGTGGAAAAGGGAAACGTTACTTAACAGGCGGCTCATACATTTGCAATTGTGAATGTGAAGAGATCCTTGTGCCCCGGGGGACAGATGACTACAAAGAGAGCACAGAACGTCCGTCTACTGAGAGATGACTTGGCCGGGGTGAAAATGCAGCTTCTGTGCAGAGGACAGGCCGAGCTTATTGATCACAAAGAACATATTTTGCACCCACATCGGCTGCATGAAATCTTGTGGGAACAAGACTTTGAGCTGGCACATTACAGAAACTCTTCCTACTCCCGTGGTGGAAGGCCAAGTGGTGATGTACAGCGAGAAGTGCGGAGGCTCCGGTCACGGGAGTTCAGCTCGTAGACAGACGGAGCAACATGTAGATATATGTAGGTGGAGTGACAAAACAGGCGAACAGATATTACACAAGTACAATATTCAACACAGAACTTTTAGGCCCAACGCGCATAAGGCGTATTATGTGCGGATTTTTCTGCGGCAAACCCGCAGCGTAATACAGCACCAGCAAAGTCAATGAGACCCCAAGTAATCTCATCTACACGTTCGCAGAATTTTTCCGCCCATAAATTGACCTGCGGTGTGTAATTTAAAATCCGCAGCAGGTCAATTTATTTTGCGTTTCCGCCTGCGAATTGTATTTGACAAGTTTTTACAAAACGCTCCAAAATCCGCAACATAAAACCGCACCAAAATGTAAAAACTGAACCTAAAAAAAACAGACATAAAAAAAAACAAAAAACTATTAGGCCGGGTTCCGACCAAGCGTAATCGTTGCGGAATAAAAAACAAAATCACACTTACCCAGAACGCCCTCCTCCTCCCTGCAGTTCGGCCTCCTGGGATGAGGTTGCATCCCATGTGACCGCTGCAGCGGTAGTCACATGGGATGATACGTCAGAGGCCGGCCTCCCGGGATAACATTACAACCGCCGTTTTGCCAATCACAGGCTGCAACGGTCACTTGGGCTGCAGCGTTATCCAGGGAGGCCGGACCGGACTGCGATGGAGGGACGTGTCGCCATAACAACAACCTACGTAAGTATGAGCGTTTCTTACCGCTGCTTTCCGCAGCAGAAATTACGTCCGGAAAAACGCACCATGTACTGCGGGTTCTAGGTCGGATACGCTGCGTATCCGTCCCGTGGGAACGCAGCCTTAGGTGTGGATTTTACCTGCAGAATTACCTGCGGTTTTGATGTAGATTTTCTGCAAAAAATTATGCAACGTGTGCATGTAGCCTAACTGTTATGGGGGTCTGCCGACTCTCCCACATTGACATGAATATGCATGTTTATAAAGGGATCGGGAGAGACAGCTATTGGCCGACCACTATCTAATGTGTATGGCCGGCTATAGCTTTACATATGCAACTTAATATACCCACATACAAGTATACAATCTTGTGGCCAATATATACCACCTATAGCGTTTTTTTGCATTTGTTTTACCTGGTCCTCCAGTGAACCTCAAGCACCTATAGTGATTACGTCTGGAGGTGATGGTTCAACGTTGAGGACTAAGGTGGACTAATTCCTGTCCCACTTTACAGACTCCATTTATCTGGTAAGAAGTCCCTTCCCTGGCCTCCAGCCAAACGTCCCCTTCTGTATACTTCCGACTAAGTCTAGGGCATGAACCCGGCTGAAAAACCCTTCATTCCCAGAAGAAAGTGGGAACGACCAAAGCCTCTATAGTCTGACATGGGTACGACACTCAAGACGAGCTGTCACTTAAGAACGGCTCGAGATAAAGGGAGGTCAAATGTTAAATGCTTGATAATTAATGTCTGGGACTTGGACAGTTTTTCCCACTATCTTCCATATTCGGAACGTTCCCGCACCGCTCCTTATTGCTTATTATGGTGCCCAGAAAAAGCAAATATATGCAAACAAAAAACACTGTAAAACGGATGGAAACGTGGAAGTTGGAGATCTGCTTGTTTGCTCTCGGCAAACCATAATAGAGTCGGGATGTCCTTTAGTTGCCCTTGTAAAAGTCAACACGAAGGTCTGCAAAAACTCCTGCAGTCCTGGAGCCTCCTAATATTAGCTTGTTCAATGCTTAAGGGGCTACAAGTGAAAACAGAGGTTAAATATATGAATAAAAAAAAAAAAAGCAACAGCAAGATTCGCTATACTACGTGCGTTCAATACACAAAACACACACACATATATACATACACACACAGACACGTATATTGGTACCTCTGATGTGTGTAAGGGTCTAGGAAGAATTCATACTATGAATAAAAGATTCAGTCGGAAAAAGTTTAGTAAACTGTAAAAAAGGAAAATAAACTCCTGTATGTGACAGGCGCCTCTGGCAGGGAAAGTTTAATGCATAGCAGAGGCAGAGGGTTAATAGATTGGCCTACAAGAAATGTGAGTCAAACGGAGCTATACAATTTGATTGACAAATGCATAATGATAGAAGGACATAAAGAGAGAGGGAAGTCCACACAAGATCAGAGGTCTACATTGTACTAATAAATTGAGTTTTGTACTCTTGGAGGAAGTAAGGGATTTACAGGGACAATAAACCTAAAACAGAAATGACCCCATATGAAGAATTTCTCAATGACATTCATAGAAACACTAAGCATTAACCTCTGAGCACCGTGTTACAGTTTATATAGAGAATTAATCTACATAAACAGTTGTCACTTTGTAAATAACCTACATTACTTATCCTGTACTGATCCTCAGATACATCCTGTATTATACTCCAGAGCTGCACTCACTATTCTGCTGGTGGAGTCACTGTGTACATACATTACATTACTTATCCTGTACTGATCCTCAGATACATCCTGTATTATACTCCAGAGCTGCACTCACTATTCTGCTGGTGGAGTCACTGTGTACATACATTACATTACTTATCCTGTACTGATCCTGAGTTATATCCTGTATTATACCCCAGAGCTGCACTCACTATTCTGCTGGTGGAGTCACTGTGTACATACATTACATTACTTATCCTGTACTGATCCGGAGTTACATCCCGTATTATACTCCAGAGCTGCACTCACTATTCTGCTGGTGGAGTCACTGTCTACATACATTACTTATCCTGTACTGATCCTCAGATACATCCTGTATTATACTCCAGAGCTGCACTCACTATTCTGCTGGTGGAGTCACTGTGTATATACATTACATTACTTATCCTGTACTGATCCTCAGATACATCCTGTATTATACTCCAGAGCTGAACTCACTATTCTGCTGGTGGAGTCACTGTGTATATACACATTACATTACTTATCCTGTACTGATCCTCAGCTGCATCCTGTATTATACTCCAGAGCTGCACTCACTATTCTGCTGGTGGAGTCACTGTGTACATACATTACTTATCCTGTACTGATCCGGAGTTACATCCTGTATCATACTCCAGAGCTGCACTCACTATTCTTCTGGTGGAGTCACTGTGTACATACATTACTTATCCTGTACTGATCCGGAGTTACATCCTGTATCATACTCCAGAGCTGCACTCACTATTCTGCTGGTGGAGTCACTGTTTACATACATTACATTACTTATCCTGTACTGATCCTGAGTTACATCCTGTATTATACTCCAGAGCTGCATTCACAATTCTTATACTTTCTATCGGAACCAGTCATCAGTCTTGTTGACAGACACACCTCTAAGAGCTGAGCTCCTATAAGGTCATGTTATGTGCAGTACTGCATTCTGGGACAGTTCATATTTACTACATCAGAAGGTGTAAAAAAAAAAAGTAAAGATTTTACTCATGGAAACTATACTGTCTTGATAGTATGAAAGGATTTTCTGTCAAGCCCAAGCTATACAGGCAGGCACAGGTAACATAATCCTGTTCCTATATCTCCATATGTTCAGTCACCTCACACTAGAAGTCATCTTGCGACAGCGGAAAGTAGGGTTCCAGTCTGGAGATCAGTCAGCCCTAGAGTTTAATTACTTTCCTGTGATGTTCTCATGCAGCGAAGGCCTAAAGGTCTTTCAGCTGAAGATCAATTATGATTCCCCCATTACCCGCCTGTTTGGCTATGGAGAGCGGAGTGGCTATCAGACCCTACTGGCTTCGCTCATTTGCAGAGAGATACTTTAGCAATGCCTAATAGCCCTTATAGACATTAATAGGGTATTCGTAATGCCTAATAGATGGGGGTCCCACCTCTGGCACCCTCCCCTACTGGGAGTAGGGGGGGGAGGGGGGAGTGGGGTACTAAGCATAGTTCATTCATAGGTTTTGGTGTTGAAGGAGCGCGTGTGCTTTCCAGCCATTAACATTAATGACATATCAGTCCGAGCTCTGGGACCCCACCACTGCAGGGGCCATAAATATTTTTATTTATTTTTTTATTTTTTTAAAGTACAACTTTCGACCAAGCGTAGGGGTTGCATTTCTGGTGTGCTGCGGTTTAAAAAAAAAAAGTCATGGCCCCTTTTTCCTAGGCATTGAAAGGGGTCCCCGCGGTCCGACTACACTAAACAGTATCCAGTGCTTCGTGAGGGGGTGTGACTTCCCGTAAACTCCCGAGTTCTGCGGGTCGGGGTTGTTGCCTTCACTATCCGGTTTTCATACAGTATATTTACCTATTGCTCTTGCCAGAGATGTAATCACATTACGCTGCGAGGCTCCGGCATATACTGTATGTGAACACGATCTACAAGCACATCCACCAGTACGAAGGCGACGCAAGTTCACTATCTGGAAAGTGGGTTTTAGCTTTACTTCCAAGAAAAACCTCCAAGAATAGCCGTGTCCACAGGGAATGCGTAAATCATGTTTTATCCTCCCCGCCCTCATTATTTGGGAATATTACATCAAGTTATCTTCAAAGCAGAGAGAGTGCAGCAATATAGAGTGTCAGCAGACCGCAGCTAAAGGGGGAATGGAAGCGATCCAGGCATCATGTGAGCTTTATTTCTGAGAGTCTCGATATAGAGAAAGGGTGAAACAGCGAAATCAGAATAAGAGGGGAAAAAAACCCGCGACCGATCCTTCCGCCGTCTGGGCCAACATTGTATAAAGTGTCCGGTTTAGAAAATCCATTTTCAAGCACACTATTGGGAATTCTGGTTTAATAGAGGGGTCCCCCATTTATCTAGGAGCCGAGTTACAAAAAGAGTCTCCCCTTTGGCAAACCCAGCATATCCCGTTAATATAAGTAGGAACGGTTCTTTAAGAAAAAACTTTTGTTACGTCATCGATATACCTATAAGAAACTTGATGAGAAAACCCCCAAACGCAGGGGACGAAACACTCAACTGGGAGCCCTGCAGCTTCGGCTGTGATCGGCGCTCCTCGTCAGCCTGAAGATGGCGCACATGGATGTAATATTTACCAGCCAATACTGGTAAAAACGAGCGCCGATCAACGAGACAGCTCGTTGATCGGCGCTCGTTTGCTCCTTTCACAAGAAGCTATTTATGGGGACGAGCGCTCATTACTACGATCACTCGTCCCCATACATTTCCATCATATTGGCAGCACATTGTTTACACAGGGAGAGGTGCTGCCGACAACAAAACGACACAATCACTCGACCAACGAGCGTTTGATCGTTCATTAGAAGAGCGTTGCCCAGTCTACACAGGGTAATGATAGGGAACGCTCTTTTGCTCGATCTTGGCCCATGTAAAAGGACCTTAACAAGAAGCAGGCTGAAAATGCAGGGCACTCAGCTTAGCGCTTCTGCTCCTCCGTTTCAGCGATCGTGGGGTCTCAGCACTCAGACCCCACCAATCAAAACTTCTATCTTATATATGTTTTGTTTTTTAGATACGGTAACTCTTTATTTTTTCCTATAATGGCGCTGAAGTGCCGTTGAACATTTGCTTCCAGGTTCCCACAATGATTACAGTTGATCGAGGGGGTCCCGGGAGCGGCAGACATTAATTGTCAGGGACCCTGCTAACAAAAAGGAATTGTCCAAAGCAGAGAACCCATTTAATGAATGTCTACATGTGGGAACATCAGGGGAATCCTAACTTAAGGTGCCCTTACACTTTAACGGTCGGCCCAATGCTTGTTTGGCCGACAGTTATTGTTTCGGACACCCCCATATACATGCACACTCGGCAGAGCATGCATGATTATTTTAAAGGGGAGAGGGGATAAGCTGGTGACAGACCCCTCTGGCAGCGGTTTATATCCTGCGAGAAAAAAGGATCGGGCAAGATGAAGTCTAACATGCCCGATCCTTCTTTGCCCCCCAAACATCTGCCATCGGGGTAGGGTTGGGAGACCCCCATATACATTAGATCATCGGCCAGTTCAGATAATATCAGCGGGTTGGGCAGATTTAGTCCCGTCGCTAAGAAATGGGACCCCACACCAGAGAATTATAGTTAGAAAGGATGATGGTAATAATAATATATCAAATAATGGAGCCCAAGAAGAGGATTGTAATGAAAATCCACCCTGACCTAATACTTCTCACAGCTGAGAGTTTGTTACAGTTGTATCCAGTCTAGACAATCCTCTGTGAGCTAAATGTTTAGGGCTTATTCACATGAACATGAATCTCGTCCGTGTGACAGCCATTAAAACAACGTCCATCACTCGGACCCATGAATTTCAATGGGGCCGTCCACACGACCGTTGTTTCAACAGAGAATCTGAACGCTCCGTTGAAAAACGGGACATGTTTTATTTTACTATGTGTCACGCACCCCTCCATAGGCTGTAGTCTGTGGGGGATCCGTGACAACGTGTCCAGCACGGGTCCACCTCGGATGTGGAAAACTGCAGTTTTTCACGTCCGAGGTGGGCTACGTTCGTGTGAATGTAGCCTTAGTTTGCTACAATGTATCAGCGCAGGTAAAAGGTATCAGTCTTAAGTCCAGGCTGTTTCGCTCATAGAGAATAGTCTAGACTGGATACAATTGTAGCAAACTCTCAGCTGTAAAAAATATTAGTTCAGCAATTCAGCTTTTGGATGTAAACAAGAATGTTCTAACTCAAGGACAGCAAGCAGAGATCTTGAATATGGTGAGGAATGAAAACGCAAATTGTTGCAGAACTTTTACTTTTAATTTACACAGAACGGGAAAATCCAGACAAGTGATGATTTTAAATGTAATATGACGGAAATCTCTATCTACGGCGCCAACTACACAAAGCATTTCCCTCTTTCGCTAACAAAAAGATAGATTTCGTGTGGTTTGTTTTTTTAATTTCACAATAAAATAAAAGTTTCTACGTTTAAAATAGTTTATTTTTTATTTTTTAAAAACTTTTCAACCACTTTGAAGATGAATAAATACAAGACGGAGCGGAACAGAAAGAAAACTTTATTGCTATCAGCAATTACCCCGAGAACTTGGTTTTCTACCGTTTTTTCCGCGCTCTTTTCAGAAGTGTGGTTTAATATTCCGTTTTGTTTCACGAGATGATATACTCAGATACAGCATTCATGGGAAACCGCAAACACCTCGAGAAACACCCCCCCCCCCCCACACTTCAAGATAGGAAATATTTAGGAAATATAATATGTTCGCTCTACTGAGAACAACCTGCTCCCTTTGTTTTCATTTTATCAGTATTCACGCGATAGCGGGAACAAGGAGAGAAAAGGGAATAGGCAGGCTTTATCTTTCCGGGTAAGTGATTGCATTAGCTTACAAATATAAGTTTCTATTAAGTGCAAAGCTGCTTTGAAAGGTCGGAGGGGAGGGGGGGGGGGGGACTTTTTAGTAATTTTTTTTTTTATCTTTCATTTTTACTTTTTTTTCCGTCAGATGTTTCTCCATTAAACAGTCTAGAAGTGTGTGTGAAGATGAAATACACAGACGCCGATCAGCCAGAACATTAAAACCAGCGGCCTAATATCACGTGCCACCAATTCAGCTCTGACCCGTCGAGGAATGGGCTCCACAAGACGTCTGAAGGTTCCTGTGGTACCCGGCGCCAAGACATTACCAGCTGATCCTCCTTAGGTGTGGCCTCCGTGGATCGGACTTGTTTCTCCAGCACAACCCACAGATGATCGATCGGGTGAGATCGGGGGAATTTGGAGACACGTCGACACCTTGAAATCTTTGTCACGTCACTCAGACCGTTCCAGAACAACGTCGCAGTGTGGCGGGGGCATTATCCTGCTGAAAGAGGGCGCTGCCATTAGGGGATACCGCTGCCATTAAGGGGGTACTTGTCTGCAGGAATGTTTAGGTAGATGGTACGTGTCACATCCACATGAATGGCAGGACACAAGCTTTCCCAGCAGAACATTGCCCAGAGCCTCACACTGCCTCCGCCGACTTGTCTTCTTCCCATAATGCATCCTGGTGCCATCTCTACCCCAGGTAAGCGATGCACACGCACCCGGCCGTCCAGATGATGTAAATAGTGATTCATCACACCTGGGCCTCCTTCTTCCGTTGCTCACGTGTCCATTGTAGGCGCTTTTCGGTGGTGGACAGGGTCGGCATGGCCACTCTGACCAGTCTCCAGATACGCAGCTCTATATACAGCAAGCTGCAATGCTCTGCGTGTTCTGACACCTTCTTTCATAGCCAGCAGTAGCTTTTTCAGCAGTTTGTGCTACAGCAGCTCTTCTGTCGGATCGGACTAGATGGGCTAGCCTTAGCCCTTATGCACATCAATGAGCCTTGGGTGCCCATGACTCTGTCGCCGGATCACCGATTGTCCTTCCTTGGACCACTTTTGGTAGGTACTAACCGATGCATACCGGGAACACCCCACAAGACTGGGAGCACCCCACAAGACTGGGAGCACCCCACAAGACCGGGAACACCAAGTAAGACCGGGAAAACCAAGCAAGACCGGGAACACCAAGCAAGACCGGGAACACCCCACAAGACCGGGAGCACCAAGAAAGACCGGGAACATCATACAAGACCGGGAACAACATACAAGACCGGGAACAACATACAAGACCGGGAACAGCATACAAGACCGGGAACAACATACAAGACCGGGAACACCCCACAATACAAGACCGGGAACACCCCACAATACAAGACCGGGAACACCCCACAATACAAGACCGGGAACACCCCACAATACAAGACCGGGAACACCCCACAATACAAGACCGGGAACACCCCACAATACAAGACCGGGAACACCCCACAATACAAGACCGGGAACACCCCACAATACAAGACCGGGAACACCATACAAGACCGGGGACACCATACAAGACCGGGGACACCATACAAGACCGGGGACACCCCACAAGATAGCCGTTCTGGAGAAGCTCTGACCCAGTCATTTAGACATCACAATTTGGCCCTTTTCATCTTTACATTTGCCCATTTTTCCTGCTTCCAACACTTCAAGAACTGAATATTCACTTGCTGCCTAATATATTTCACTCCTTGTCAGGCTGGGTTTACACATCACGGTCAGAATTGTTATTTCTTGGGGAATACGAGTCATAACTAAAATAAGACACGTCAGGTGAAGTCTTAGGAAACGTTCTTAGGATTGCTTCTTTGGGGTCCAGGATCTAGTTTTTACATATGCAGGGACAAAAAAAAAAGACCACAAAAACACCAGAGATAATGCATGCAGCATCGCACCCTGAAAACGTAGCAAATTTCTGCCGCATGCCATGGATATTGTGAAATCCCGTATCACCCACATATAATATCCGACCACAGCGGCAAATACAAAAAAAATTAAAATGCAGTTGACCACGTTGTAAACCCGTGCAAGTCTACGAGCAGTGCCGATAGCCCCGCAGAATACTGGTAGTATATGGATGACGGATATTATTATTATTCTATGCACATTGTATTTATATTTGGGTAATTTGTGGATCATGGTCTCTACATTGTTGTTGGTCTTAAGGATTGTGATCAGGGCTGTTTAAGCCTCTTGCTTACAATGACCGGCTCAGCTGGAATAATATTCAATTTAACTCATATCACCAGCAGAAGGATGGATTATAGGGGGGACGGTGGGGTGGGAGGGGGGCGTCCCGGCTTTCTTAAGGGACTATGGCACCAAAGGATGGGACTTCTGGACAGAAGAGGAAGGTTAAAGCTTGGTCAAGAAGCCTCCCCAGAGATGTCAGAAAGGTTCTGCTAACTTTTTCGATCCATATAAATAAACAGTTGAACATGGAGAGCCTTGAACCAAAGCCTCAGTGTTTACCTAACCCCTGAACTGTGAAAGACATCAATCCCACACTTATTAAAGCAAGACCTTGCTATCCGGGATGGCTTTGACGGAGACCTCTCCCCTGCATATTTACAAGCGGCCAGGGGTCAGAGAAAGTTCTGATGGGTCTTGTCTTAAAATGAGAGAAAGTCTCGGTGACTGGTAAAAACAGCCGCATTAGGGGAAACTCAGACAGCTTTAATTAAAGGGACTCGCTAGACTAAAGTATCAATATACAGGTCATGTTATCCGGGCTGCCGAAGGAGACGCTTATCTCAGGGCCGGTCACGATGAGAACGCTGGTGTTTAGGAATTATTGTAACCTGTGACGTCGCCCGGTTTGCCCTGCACATTGATACTAAGACCCTAATACAAAGGGCCGGCCATGTGGAAAGCCATGGGAGCTGTTATCATTGTACAGAGGTGCCATTGTGCCGGGCCAAGCAAAGATATAGTGACAGCCAGTGGCATACAGGTAGAAAGTCTGAGGGGTCTAGCAGGGGATTAGAGTAATGTCACTAAACTCTACGGGGGGGGATTTATTAATACTGGCGTTTCATATGTTGGAGTAAAATGCAACAAATTGATTTGTGCTACAATTTGCAACATTTTCTGTCTTTAAAAATCACAAGTGTGTTGGAAACTAGATGGCCACGCCCTCTCCAATTAACCCCACCCACTTTCCACAGACCCACCCACGAGGGGGGAATTTATTATAATCTTTAAGGCACTTTTCTCGCGTAAAAAAAGTAGCAAGTTTTGGTGCACGGCAGATTTGCAATAAAATCCGCAACTTTTCTCTACTCTTGCCACTTTCAATGGTCGAGAGGAGAGAAGAGAAAAGTCGTAGATTTTAGTCGCTCGGTGGAATCCATTTTTGAGCCACATTTAATAAACTGTTGCAATGTAAATAATAAATCTTTATGGCCGGGTTTACACCTAGCGTAAATACTGTGGAATTTCCGCAACGTATTTAATTGCGGAAAATCCGCAGAATAAGACAGTAGTAAAAAATCCGCTGGAAAACGGTTCATAAATTGACCTGCGTTTTTATGTAAATTTATGCTATAGAATCGCTGCTTTTCTGTTGCGTGTTTTTCCGATTGAATTCAGCGGGAAGGTAAAATCCACAACAAATAGCAGATGTAGCGTTAATTATATTTACCCAGAACTCTCTGCTACTCCGTCTAAGCCCAGCCTCCAGGGATGACGTTTCATCCCATGTGACCACTGCAGCCAATCACAGGCTGCAGCAGTGACATTGGATGAAACGTCACCGCAGGAGGCCGGGCTGCAGGACGTCAGAGCGACGCGTCGTCATGGCTGTGGGTAAGTATAAATTAATTTAGCTTTTACCTGCCGTTTCTGGCCACAATTGGTGCGGTTTTTCGGCCAGAATTCCCCGCTACGTCCGTGGCGGATATGCTGTGGTCTGTTACACAGCGTATCCGCTCTGTGTGAACATACCCTATATCTGAAGGGGGGTGTCGCGAGGCAAACTGGGCCGCATCCATATCTGAACCTGCTGTTAGAGAAAGTGTATTCCCATTATATTTTTTTTACCCACAATCTGTAATTTTTCATTCAAATGCAGATTAATTTTTTTTGTACGACTTATTAAGTGAAAGCTTTGCCTTACAGCATTAGTAA